>NC_141695.1:852059594-852182342 GCF_964263255.1 Lissotriton vulgaris
TCTTGGAGCCAACTTGTTTCCTGTCAATATCCCGTTTCCGCGTCGCTCCACATCCAACTCTACTACTACACGACTTGCAGTTTAAATCACGATTTCGCTTTCACGCGCCTTGCGTATTCCCTGGAACCAACTTCTCCATGTGTTTGCAGCATTTCTTAAATAATTAATATAAAAGCTGAATTACATCGTTATATTGGTTAATACCTGATATGTTCCCTACTCATATTTGCCCCAGGCTTTCGATACTATGCTCTCTTTCTTTTCCACTTAGTATTATTTGTTCATATGTGTGTGTTTTCCCAGTTGTCAATGTAAACTCACGATCCTCAGTTATATTTCTGTTAAGCAGCCTGGATTAGTGGATTTTTTTTGCTATCACTGAAGGGTCAACACCTTGTATAGCACTGATAATGTCGTATAAAGATTACTTTTTAGGTTTCGCCTGCACAGCGCTTGTGCTGTTCTTGAGAAATCTAATGTTTTTAATATAAACTTTAAGGGACTTATATCCCACCTCCTCTTTTTCCTGGCTTATCATTGGTTCTTGTGCGTGGCACTTACCTTTCCTCCATTTCTATCAGCTGTAGCATATTTTCCTGCATTGTTACTAGTCTGCTTCTCTTATCAGTTCCTTGTTGTGGACATACTGTTAACATCCGCTTTGGTGGCATTATATTTTAATAAGGGTTTGCCTTTTACTCTTGCAGCATATTTATATATCAATTTATTATCCAGAGAAATTAGGTGATTTGCACAGAATCACAGGATGTTGCACTCTACTGCCGACGATACTCGAGCCGGGATCCCCAGCTCTCGAGCCAGCAGCTCTGGCTGCTGAGCCATATCTTCTCCACTCCTGCCTTATTTGTCAGGGAGCTCTTTCCTTCTCCCAGCTGATTTATGAAAACAGCTCTTTATTTATTACATAGGCGAAACCGATGCATTGCAAATGCTTATTGATTATTCTTCTACATAAGGTCGAGTAATTTATACGATCAACCAAATTATGAAAATTACTTAGCAATTTATGCATCTTTATAAGCAGATATGACATTGGGTTGAGATGCTTTGTTAATGTTTCTATTTGTTGTCTACCATTCTCTTCTAGCCTTCTATCATAACAATCTTCTATGCATAATGTGTTTCAGCTAGGCATCGTTTTCTGAGTCGGATCTTGCGCTGATATACTTTTAACTATCTGTTGTTGTTTAGTCAGTAGGTCCATCACTGCCTCTACATTTTTTTTAAATAGCACTATTCTCAAACAGTTGGTTCAGGGGTTTGAACACTACGGGGAACTTAACCAGGAATGAGCAATATACATCTAATACACACTGTCCACTGAATCGCCTATCCATGCTTAAGACTCAATGTCGATGTATGGGGACAGTTTGGGATGCTGATGGTTTTTGTCCTTCCTATGAGAACAAGGTATCTCATATCACCTGTCAAATGTGTCAGCCGATACCCTTGGTCTCCCCCTGGCTTTCTCCTGTGAATGGAAACAGAAGAACAAGTGGAGAGCGTGGCTCCACACTTCACACAGGAGATACTAGAGTTAACCACTCCATTATCTGTCACGGCATCAAATGTCAAGGTTCTACAGAACTAGGGAAATTTTAAAAACAAAGGTGGCTCTCAGTATACAGGTCGACAAATAACAAATAGGTCCTGAAAAGACGCCTCCTGATGCGTGCTGCAAGCCTTACAGGTACATGTAATCCATGTCTTAATACAATATGAGAAAATCTGACTAAATATTTTCACATTTCTGTGAGGGGTTGGGAAAGGAAGGACAGTTTAAGAAAAAGCCCTACAAATTCTGTTCATATAATGAAGAAACTGCATATGAAGGTTTCTCAAATTAAAGCCAAAAATAATACAATTAACAAAACAACACTCACTGTATTTATGGTTAATATTCTGTTTGCAAAGCAAACCAAGCAACGTTTGTAAAGTCTACGTCCCTCTAGTACAACTCCCCTCAGATCTCTTTGTATTTATTTATGCCCGTGTCTCGCTTCTCCTCAAACAAACACACAAATACCTCTAAACCTTCTTGTGTCCTGATGACAGCTTTTCTGCTCCCTCACACAACTCGCTTCAGCGCTCCCTTGCGTTTCTGAGTTCCTTGCTATTTTATCAGTAATTTTCCAGCAAACTTCTACCAACAGTGTGGCACTGTAACGCTTCTGGCGATCGGCAACCCTTTCCTGACTAAATAAGCATTTGCAAGGCCAAGAGGTCTCGCCTTCTTTACCCATTAGCCTTTAAGGCAAAATGCTTTTTGGTAAAGGAATGATAACTAGGTGAAAATGAAACTATCCTCATTACGCTGGTGTGCCAACTCATGATAACATATATTCCGTGCCAATGCAATGATGCTAGCAGCATTTTCTTTTTTTTTTAAATAAATGTATCGATCCCAGAAGGCAGGTGCCACTTTGTTCAGTAAATTAAAAAAAAATTGCTAGCACAAAAGCACCAGTTAATTTCGGAGCTGCCTAGCAGCAATGCAGCAGCCAAGATCTCTAAAAATATATTTTTTTTAAATGTAAAAAGAGGTTGGTGCAAAGGAAGGAGAGAGGGGGAAGCACCAAGGGAGTGTGTGGGAAGGGGAAGCAATGGAGAGTGCGCAAAAGGGAGAAATCGGAGGAAAGCAGCACAAGGAAGACAGCAACATGGAGGAAGTGGAAAAGCACACAAGAGAGCGAGCAGTAAACGATGGAGAGAGCATGGGGGCAGATATTTAGCAGGGGGAAGCACACAAAAGAGCGAGCTCGAAAAGAAATGCAGTCTCAGAGTACTGACCGAAATACAAAAAAAGTATTTCTCTAAAAGTGAACAACAGAAGGATACAAGACAGCCAGTCAAAAGGAAGGCGAAAAAACTATGTTTCAGGTCAGTAACAAACACAAGATGGACAAGATGGGACAAGGCAAGAACAAGTAGCAAGATAACGAGAATTACCCAATTCTAAGCCCACTGGAAGATTTTGGTAAAACCATAATTGGTCTTTTCATAGCCGAGACCTAAAAAATTAATGTGAGTAAATAACTCTGAAATGTGTTTTGTAGAGTAGAGCCCAGAATCAAATGGAGCTAAAGAAGTGCCAGTCAGTGGTACAATACCCCAACCGCACCCTTTCTATCAATCTAGCTACCTTCTGCAGACTGTGGCACCATCACGACACATTAAGTAATCTTGGGCTTATCCCCTCTACCATGCATGCCTTCCAAGGTTGGATGTTCTATCAAATTTTTTTCCCAGCTTATTTTATTCTACAGTAGTCACTTTTTGCTGCCAGTATGGCCCAATCTCCGTATGACGGTAGACTGTTATCCTGACCTTCAAGACCAACCTCTCCACTATCAGCCTTTTTGTATAAGCAATGTGAATCTGACGATAGAGTCTTTCACTACTGGCTCGGGTTAACTACGTGTGCCACACAAGTACAGTCTCTTTAACAACACTCGCTCTCAGACGTACGTCCTCCAACACTGGCTGACCCACTTACCTTTTTCCACAGCAGGAGAGTTCCTTTCCGGTACAATAAGGGCTCATTGTTATAGTTAATATTGAATTCACTAAACAGAATCTCGTTCTTGTCGGCAGCAACTGTACCCTGGAAAGAGAAGAGACAAACATGAGATCTGGAGTGTGCCTCAAACTGTAAACAAGTGCTCAGTAAAAAACAAACGCACAGTGGACTGTCTATTACGGTTACAATTAAATGTCTCTCCCTCTTCGTCCCATCCTGGTTTCTGTAATCGTCTCAGGTGGATTACATACAACATTGTGTGCAGGATCCTCCAGGCACAACATTAAAGCTCTTTGCAGTGCCTTGGAGCCAGGTCTGCGTTATCGATCAAATACCCAACAGAACAAATGAAGGCCGAGGGCCCAGGCTGAATGGCGTCAGACTGTCCTGCCTCCTGCGTTCTAAAGAAATAGAACCGCGCCATTGACTTGGGGCGCTGGGCTCTTGAGTGGGAGCCAGGCTGCCTCTGGGTGACAGCACAGGAGTGAAGATGACGCATAAAGGCGCACTGCTGGGACTTGTTGCCAAGGATCCCTACTGCAATTAAGAGGACCCTGTTGAATAAATCGAACCAAAATGCTGACAGCATCGCTGCATTCTTTGTACAGAATCTTTCTGCCACTGACACCACTAAGCCCTGCACCTCGCCATGGAGAATGCCAGGTCCTACCCCCCACCAACGAGAACGCCAGACCCTGCCAGCTGCGTTGAGTGATGACACCTCGTCTCCCTTCGCCCTGAAAACGTGCATGGCCAATGCAGAGTGCCAGCAGTCACTGGCGAATGTACACAATAAAAGCACTATAGACTGCAGGCAATCGTTCCACAATACAGTTCCTGAATCCTTACCCGCAACCTCTCTTGCGCCAGTGCTGGTGTCAGACCTCCTCCCTGGACGAGCGACCAGAAAGCAGTGTTATACAGGTTGTTAATGTGGCCTGAGGAAGGAATGCAAGTAACAGTTCAATGTCAGCTGAAAAAGACGCTATGCCTTCCGAGTGCTACTCACTCAGTCATCCACAACCAATCGTGTTACTCATTCTTCCCCCGCCCCCAGAAATGTTGTAGTAGCCTCTACCACTCTCCTACTATCTTACACCAGAGCCCAAACCCCTCTCTTAAAAGGGTCCCCTCTCCTCGAGTTTCCAGTCATCCGTGCCCACGGCGTGACCTTACTGACACTCCCCAATAGTCTCCGTGTCAGTCAACTCGCAGCTGCTGACAGTAGCCCTGCTGGCGTTCCCACGGTTCCCATGTGGCTTACAGTCTGCTTGTCTCCAGCTGAGGTAGTCCTTCAGGTTTTGGTCGCTCGGATATAGCACAGTTCGGCCATCAAATCCCGGTGGGTAGAGGAGGGGCTGCTCCGCAAAGTAATCTTTCCAGTAGAAGACAAAACTCGATGCAAACTGGGAGGCCACGTGAGTCATAAATTTACTGATGGGTAGAAGGGAACGCAAATAGAAAACAGATGATAACAAATGGGGGAGGGGAGGAGATATAGCATTAGAAAGCAGCATCACAGAAATACACTATTTAAATAGTACACTAAGTATCAGCAGCGGCAGGGCAAGGGAGGGCATTACAAAATGAGGAGAAAGGAAGCAAGGCAAAAATGGACATAGCAGAAGAATTACCATAAAACTGGGAGAAAGAAAAAAAGAAGTACAGAAGGAGAAAAGGATGGGAAAGAGAACACATACCTACAATCTGGGAAAATCGTACAACCGCTTTTCAGACTTGGTCTTACCTAAAGACTCTATACTGCAGAGACACAAAGGAGCATACACATACTATCTATGAGCTCAGACCTATGTGTCTGAACGAGGCAATAATTGTGTGCAGTCAGTTAAAATAGCTTTCTGGCAATATGTGTTTCCCATTAGTAGTTATTTCAAAACTGCAACAGAGAAATACAGGCAAATATTAAACAAAATGAACGTAATGACTTTTGACTCAAAATTAGAGCACACAAGCCTAACATCTGGCTTATTTCCTGCAGGTTTCGTGTCACTTTTTTCGGAAACAGGTGAGAAAGCCACACCTAGTTGCACGCATAATTTGCTATTCCATCTCGAGTTACTGCATGCTAGGGGGAAGAGGGTGCGGGGAGTTCTAGGTCACCAGGCAAGCACAGACAACTGTGCAGCTCACAAACGAAGGACAATGTTTTTCAAAAGCTACCCATCAGTTGTCTTCCTTCTAGCTGTAGTTCCACCTTACTCACCTGGCCCGCCTCTTGAACCAATTTGATTTCTTGTGGAAGACGAAGCTATATTCGTCACTCTGGCCATACGCAAGCACAATGTCCTCCAGCTCCTGCATTACATTCTGTGCACAGCGGTTCATCAAGT
This sequence comes from Lissotriton vulgaris, assembly GCF_964263255.1. Lineage (NCBI taxonomy): Eukaryota > Metazoa > Chordata > Amphibia > Caudata > Salamandridae > Lissotriton > Lissotriton vulgaris. Next base: position 852,065,487 of record NC_141695.1, read on the forward strand.
GCAGGGCCCGTGCATCATTGGGCTTGGAGAAGTTGTGTTGCTCAGAAAACCTGCACATAAAACAAATATCAGGTTTACGAACAGGCACGGTTATATTGTGAAAAACTAATAATGATAATTGAGAAACAAAAGATTTGGAAACCAGCACTCAACAGCCCCCAAAAAACAGGTCAGTGCCCACCCACTCAAATTACATCCTCAGCAACTCACAGCCATGCTCAGCGCTTGCTCGTCTAATAACAGCCACATACTCACATTCCGTAGCATGTTCACCACAGCAGCCTGCCCCATTAGCAAAACGAGCATTTGCAATGCAATAGGTCTCGCATTTACTTGAGTTTGAGCTATTGGCATTGCAAATGACAATGCCTTTTATTTGTGTTTTGGCTTTTAAAACAAATAAATAAAAGGGAGCATTTTACAATGCCAATAGCTTAAACTCGTTCTAGAATGTTCCCAGTATCTGTGCTGAGTGCTTGCACCCCTGTCACCCGTCTGCACATTTCCCTGTCTGTGCACAGGTGTAGGTCGCTTTAGGGGAGGAGGAGAACTTCCTAAATTAAAAATGCTAGTTGTAATTGGGTGATGATGGAAGCATTAAATAATGATGGGGCGGGTGCATATTTGGGATCTGGTTGTATAGTATTGTTGTATTGTATGGTATAGTCAGTAGACTTTCCCCTCCCACCGTGTGGATTTCATATTGTGGCTTGCCCGTCCCAAAACCCCCTCCCGCTTCGCAGTTTCAGCTGCCCCTACCCTTATCCTTGCGTGTTTTAGTTCCTGTCTCGAGACACAAGCTGACGAGCACCAGGGCTGCGTCTGTGTATGACATGCACATCACAAGATTCATCCTCCAGGGATTACATCACTGCTGAACAGCAAGTGCTAGTTCTGTTCTTGGAAGGGACAGCTGATAAAATGGGTTCTAGCAGCACAGATGCGTTACAAACTTGCTGCAAATGTGGGCAAGGGTTTCCAGTGCTTCCTACTATTCAGTGTGGGAATATGTCCCCTTACTGGGTGGCTGTGTGACGTTTAGGAAAAACTCACTTTCACGTTTCTTCACATCTGTGTGATATCTAACACAAAGTTGTGTTTTAAGGGGAACCTTCCATGTTCCCATCAGTTTTTACAAGCTATGACTATAATACACACTATCCCGCGTAAGAATCAGATCAGGCATGCAGAACAAAGCAGCACAGCGCTTCGAGGCCAGATAGTGACAGGAAGGCGCTACACAGATGTGAGTTTGTGTTCACTGTAGTCCCTAGAAATGTACCCTCGCGGTGCGTTTAAAGCATCTGCTTATGGAACAGTGTCACTCTGAAGCGTAATAAAGGTGCCACCGTAACTGAAGTGAAATGGAATGTATAATACCTGCCGATTTATTCTTAGGATCTGTAAAGTAAATTGTGCATGTCAGATGTGAATATATAGTGAGTTAGTAAAAATATATAGTGTAGTAATATGTGGTCTTGAATTGCACAGCCAAAAAAAGGAAAACCAGCTCTCTCCGGGACTGAAGAAATTGAAACAAGACCCATTGCATTGCAAATGCTTGTTTGTTTCTTGTGCTGCAGTAAGGGTTGATACTGTACCGTCACGTATGTCTAGCTCTACTCTGTGAGGAGGAAGGCATCAGGAGAACTTGGATTTTGCAACATCCTAACTCCTAGTTTAGTAGGACTCTGGAGGGCCGAGGGAAGCTAGTATCGTTTTTGTGCAAATTTATCTCGTGGGTAGGGTATGCTGAAAATCTGGCTTGAATCCGGCCCTCTTGGACATCGTTTGGAACGACTGTTCTAGAGAAAATAGATTTATATTATTTCATTAAGTCCAATGTGTTCTGAAGATTGCAGTGTCGACTTTCCCCTGCAGATATGTGGGAGCAGGAGTCACCCCAAAGCACCTCACTGTCCCCACAGGGGATGGATGTCACTTGCTACACTAGCCTCCCTCATCAGCGGAATTGCCCTAAAGATATCATTCCCAACCATGTCGTACCACGTGACCAATATGTCTCGTCCAGTTCAGAGTTTTTTCTCCTGCGGTAGAAGCGTCTCGGTGCGCGGTGGACAGTGCTGCTGTCTTAGAGCTACATTCAGCATCAGGTAGGCCTCGTGGAGGTCGGGAACGACACAGATGAGGAGAGTCTTGCCTCCACAGAGGTGACGAAAGTCAAGTTGATCAGTGGCGTAGCAAGGGTGCCCTGGGCCCCCAAGCAAGCAAGTGAAATGCCCCCCCATTCAGTATGGTCGTTAAAGACAGATATAATTGGGATGCAGTGGATCCATAATACCACATCGCTGCAACAGTACCAAAGCATCAGTTACCCTCGACGTCCTGGTCAAGCTGGGGACTAAGCAGGAATTCCCGGTGCAGCAACAAGCGGGGAAATGATCACAGCAATACATAAGGGCAGTGCATAATTTGTAATATAAAGAGTACCGGTGCCCAAAGTACTGCCCAAAATACAACGGCCAGTGCTATTTAATGTCCCTGTGCCGAATACCACGTCTGCGGATTGTATTCCTGTATGCACCTTGTGCTCATTTTAATTCACTTCCAGACACTCACTGATTCTTTATATCCATTATCTATACAGGCACCTGCTTTCTCTCTTGTTGATAAAGTTTCGATCTTCTTTTCCTTCTCTCCGGTTTGTGTGTTCCCCTCTTTCAGAATGTCTTATGGGGAATAATAAGTGCTGGATGCTCACCGACTCCAAAAATCACTGCCAGTGGCCGCCACCGGCTCAAATTAAGTACTGCATAAAGATCTGCACTGCGCAGCTGTCAGCGTGGCCGGCAGACACAGCTTCTCTCGCTCTCTCGGCACTAATGGCCCGCGCGCTCTACAGTTCACCTGCTTTGTAATTGGTTGAATGTCTGTCCACATGGAATACAGAGGGTCTGAAACTGGCTCCAGTGCCTGTAGGGGCCTGTGCTTTGCTCTCTGTGCATCCTCCCCTCTCAACAGGAAGCCTGCAGACAGACACTCGCACCAATAAAGAAAATAGTAGCAGGCAGCTTTTAAAAATAACGGCTGCAGAGCGAGCCGGGCCCCGGAGAATTGCACCAGCTGCACCATACTGCGCGCCATTGAAGTTGATGGGGGAGGAAGGTGAGGTAGAAAGTGAGGAGGATGAGCACCAGTATAGCGCTAATACTCCATGGACTTACCACTTCTGACGGCTAGAGATGTAAAAAGTTTGTTAGAAGGAAGGGAAGGGAGAAGATTAAAAGCCAGCGCGCATTGTTTAAGCTACTAGATATGTTGCCAGCGAGCAAGCGCTGGAATGCCGGTTCCTTGGTTGTAGCGCTATACAATGTAACACACAAATTAACCTTGCACCATGACCCCTCAACACTGAACATTTTTTGATGTAATCACTATTACACTACAAATTAGCTTAGAGACCGAGGACTATTTTTATTGATCATAAGTAGCTCTCATAACGGAGAAGGTTGGAGACCCCTGATTCAGACTGATCTTGTGGAGGGCAAACCGCAGGTATCCGGGTAAGAAAATGATGCTCCCTTAGTGCATCATGAAAGGACTGCCACATTTCATAAGCGGCCCGCAGAGCTTCAGGCTTTTTAGTCTACATTGGCGTGTTAGCCTATGTAGGGGCATAAGAAGCCTTTACAATGCACCAAATGACCCTCAAATCTCCATCCCAGTTCCACACTAAGCTCAGGCATTCGCGCTCACTGCAGTTCGCTGTTGGTACATTTCACCCAACACCCGTTTTTATAGCAACCTCATGCCATCACTTTTAAAAATCCCCACTGGCCCTGGTTCCACTAGGTGATCATTTCACCCCGGGGCTCATGATTTCCACTCAAAATGTCTGCTACTGCGAATGATGCTCACAAGAAGGGCAGATTTTCATAAACAGGAAGCAGACATTTATTTCTGACCATCATTTAACTGTGGAAGTTGGTTGGAGCCCTCGGTTCAAATCCGGAAAGCGGATGTGTATTTCTGACCCTCATGCGACGCTGTGACTGCAAAGGCCACCGTCGCCACCAGCATGAAGTCCTTGTTCCTGGCGGTGACTCACAGGAGATGCCACGCTGGAGGTCCTTACTCTGCAGATTCACGCACCGCACTTTCAGCAGGGAGCTGGGATCGCACCCTCTCTCATTTTGCGTCAGATCTTGTGTGGGGCGTATAGCCCAGTGTCCCCTGCTTCGAACTGGGAACATGCACAGTTGTACGTTCCTCTTATTTAAAGATCGTTTCTGGATCTAAAAGGAAAAAATATTCAACTGGTTGATTGAGCCTACATGATGACTTTCGATATTTAACTAATGTCAAAAGATGAGACGGTTTGAATGAAACCGGGAATAGATTAGAGTTCTTAAAATCGGCGTCATACATGAGTCAGTCAGCGGTAGAAAGTGCGTTAAAAGTATAGGAACTTTGATGCTGCGCATAATGGGGACGGGGTGAGTGAGTGAGGGGCGGGGTCTTTCCTAAAATAATAGAAGCGGCACTGAAGGAAAAAAAAACCATGCCCCCGAGTGGTGCGCGCGCGCGCGCCACTGCGAGGCATATGTTTTCAATTGAAACATATGGGCTTTGGTGCGCGTAACAGACACCAATAGGCCGTGGGTGGAGCAATGCGCCTGCCTTTGGCCTATTGCGTGCTCTGTTGAAACCAAAGACGCACTTAAAGCCCAATTACTGACCTCAAAACAGAAAACACACGCACACATAGCGTGTGCCAATTCAGGGTCCATTTCTGAACCCCGGACAAAAGGACTCTCGCCTGCGTGAGCACTGCTGCTCAGTGCAACGTAGGTCACGAGACCTAATCAGTCAAACACCCATTCTTACATACCATCCATCACATTCCAAATAGCATCCTCACGAACCACCCTCACAACCCAACCTGTCCTAGACTCACCCTCACAGCTCCAAACTTCATTCTTAGTCACATCTGCAAATTCTCAGAGAAGGAGTTCATCAATCAAGCGGCTCCAAAGCTTTTAGACGCTAGGTAACTAATAAAAGGTGAGCAAACCGTCTTATTTATATAGAGAGCTGAGCCACGGGTCTTGTTCGACTCTATTGGCTAACTCAAGAACTGAACCAACTGTATATTGGCCATGTAAATCAAGCAAATAGGATATTTAAAAAATATAAGTCTGCAACGTTATTTGATAGTACGTTTAAGTATTGCAGTTTAGTACATTAGATTGACATTTGATAATTGTATTAACTTCTAAACATAAACAAAGAAAGCTTTAGGGAATAATCCCATCCCCAGAATGTCTTGACAACACCCAAGTGACAATTTAGTTCAGTATAGGAAAGGTCAACATTATTACTAGAAAATTACCAACATGAAACCACCTATAAATGAGTCTAGCAGACACCGACCTATATTATCATGATGTGCCGAATGTTACAATGACAAGAGGTGCAGTCGAGTGATCTACATAGAAAAATCAGTATCTTCAGTCTACAATTCACCCACCGGCTACTATCTCGTTCTCTATCTCGTATGTATACCATAGAGTTGTCTTTCTAGACCTAAACAAGAACACAAATCACATAACAAATTAATCAAATACTATATTATAAACATCTCTAGAAAGTAGTTATGAAAGCCGAGTTTGAATCAATAGCTAGCGAGCAAAATATTGGAGAGTTACTATTTTTTTAAGAGGAAGCTGATGGGGCCTTATAGGCATAGAGTACTCTGGCAGAATTTAATGACACCTACCACTATACTAACACCAGCGTTTTACAGCAGTTGAAAACATGTCTGGATGAATTTTGCCAGGCCTGGGTATAAAGAGTTGCCCCGTCATTGACCAAATTCTCACTGATATCCAAGTTCGAGCCAATAGCTACCCACCCAATCCATTATCTACATTAGGCACTGTTTGAGGTTGACAAGCAGTTGTCATAATGTTATTCAGAGGGGGACTTGTGTATTATCTGTATACACAAACATGTAATGGGAACGTTCACTCAGGCTAAAGGCTCAAAAGATGTATTTAAAAAGTGTAACAGAGAAGATGCTTGAGATACCAACAGGATGGGTTAGAGATCAAAAATAAAGAGAAAGGGTCGGGGCTTTGAGGACAATTTGAGAGGAAGGATAGGGACCAATGAAAAATTTCCTAGTTTTTAAGAAGGAAAGTTTTAATTCTATTGAAGACACAGGGGCGAGGATTAGGCATCATCTTTCTTTGTTTTATTACTCAGTAGCAGCTCCCAAGTTAGCTACTGCTGTTACATTAACAAAACTGCTTTTGCTAAAGTTAACAGCACCAAAAGTCATGTCTCCATCTACTATAAACCTAAATGTAAACTCTTTCTCTTTCATGTGGCGCTTCCATGCATAACAGCCAAATGACTGTCTATTCTTGTGATCGACACCTAAGAAGAGGTAATGTAAACACCGTTACTTCATATACATAAATCACAGCACTACATTCTTCTATCCACAATAATCATTTTGTACATCAACATGACACATTTCCAATGAAATCAACAGATCAAACATTGATTACATACTCCTGCAACGAAGTATCAATCAGTGGGAGTGATCTTCCAAAGATCAACTGGTTGGATAATCCGCTCACCTCGGTCTTTAATGAATTCAAAACTTTCCTTCTCAATCAACAGCAAATAAGGTTTACATTCTGTTAGGGTTAGAGCCAAGGTTAATGCATGTCAAAAGCCTCCTCGCCTCTGAAGACGCCACCCCTGAAATGAGCTTAAAATAAAAAATTGAACATTGGATCTGATGACTAATCTACAGCAATCATAATATCTCCAAAGTGCCCCCAATAGAAATGGTTCAAAAGCCTTGGCATCTCTAACCTAGGGATCCCCAAAACTCATTACATGAATGCATTCTATGAGCATAGTCCAAAATTACCCACCGGGCAATGGAAGAGGCGACTGCTTTCAAAGGTTTTTTCAATACAATCAACAACTGTAGCTCTCCCACCAAAATCAGCTCATTGGTCATCTCCTCAATAGCCTTGCTACATCTGACTATGCACAATAGCCTTCTCTGCCAATGCTAGATATGAAATTGTCTATTTTATTCATCTTTTTTGCTCCTTGCAATAGTAAATGTGACTACCTATGGAGCAAACATTGTGGCAGAAATATTCAAAGCTGTAACATCAGACCCAGGTCCTTATGACACAACAGCACTACTAGTTCTCCCAATATCCTTCAAATAAAGCAGCAAGTGGAGACTGGCATACCTATGCCCGGGTGCCTAGGAAGACAAATGCCTCTCATCAAATTACAAACCCAAGGTGTTCTTCCACTTTTACTTAGGATATTGGAAGATGTCCTGAAAATATGCCGATCTAAATTTTTGCACCACAGTGTATGCTAATCTCGTTTCTCCCAATTCTAATAAAAACTTCAGGACATGTACAATTCCTAACCCCACAGGATGCAGGTTCCTCTCCACACCGCAATGTAACCATCTCCTCAATACTAAAGAGCACCTCTTAATGGTACCCTCCACCCAAGTCTGTTGGATAAAGCCTGCAGCAAATCCTAGAAAGCCCGGAACAGTTCAGCTTCCTCTGTAATCCTCCATGTTATTAACTTCAAGGAATTTTCAAAGTCCAGAAGATGTGGGCCGGGTTAACAATCTGTCAGAATCAAGGGACACTGAGGTAGCACCACTGAAAATTTCTACAACAGCTCCAGCATTGCTGAGAACCAGGCCTGTGATCTATAAATCTGAGACATAAGAATCAGATTCACTGCCAGACGTCTCATCTTCACCGAGACTCTAGCTATCATGGCAAAAGGGGGAAAGGCGTACCTCCGAGCCCCCATTCAGTTCTGAACGAATTAATCCACTGCCTTAGTTCCTGGACCTAGGAGCCAGCTTATATATTCCCGAACTTTAATTTAAATCTGGATGCAAAAAGGTCTGTTGCGCAAGGAACCCAACCCATCTGGCCTTATAGCCAATACCGCATCCAGTTGCTCACATCCTGAATAAACCTGGAATTCCAATTTTCCACCAAGTCATGGTGTCCAATTACGTATTCTATAGTTACGGAGATCTAACGCTCCAGACAAAAATGCCAGGAGTCCTTCATCATCTCCGCCAATCTCCTGAACCAAGTACACCTCAGCTGGTTGATTTAATGGACCATGGACACATTGTCCACTTTCAGAAGGATAAAGTAGGAAACACTGCCCCATGTGAACTACTGGATTACTAGAAGTCCCGCCAGAAGCTTCAAGCGATTGATATGGAGATTCAGTTTGTCATCTGCCACCAATGGAAATATCTCCACATCTGCCTCCCTAACCCAAACAAGTGGTGTTTAACTTGATCATTAAGTCCAGGGCAGGACCAAATACTGCCCTTTCATTCCAAGTCTCTATGCGATCCAGCAACCACTGGATCTCGGTCCAGGATTCCTACGACTGGGTGACCAACTCCAAGTATGTTACAGCTCTTCTAAGATGAAAGGCCTACAGTATCTAAAGTGTCCAGTAATGGAAAAAATACAGAAGCATGGCATGAATGGATGACGAGGGAAGTCTCACAATTGTGGTCGACTGTCTGAGTGAGAGTCTATCCCTTCGGAGGGCTTTCCTTAATTCCCTTTTGATCCAGACCATCTTCTCAGCCAGAAGGCTCAGAGTGGAAGCTCGAAACTTGGGCTTTCAATTTGATAATGCACTGCCCTGCAAATCACAAATCAACAAGGTCACAGCAGCTTGCTTCGGCAAGCTACGTATGATCAGGAAGATCTTCCCTTACCTCCCTTCGGACTCCTGCAAAACCATTGCTCATGCCCTGATTACATCGCATTTAGATTTATGCCAACAGTCTCTATGCGGGCGCCCCCCTGTACCAAATTGAACGTCTGCAAATAGTACAAAATGCCGCTGCGAGACTGATTGGCAATATTCCTTTCCGCCACTCGGTTGCTCCATACCGGAGGAAGCTGCACTGGCTCCCCATTGCCCGTCGCATCCAGTTCAAAGCTTTGATTTTTGCCTTCCGTGCCCTCAACGGGTTAGGCCCTGGATATTTGAGAAAGAGACTTAAACTGTCCCAATCTGTCAGATCTCTGAGATCGAACAGCCTACGCCTCCTGGTGGTACCCAGATTCCGTTGTGCCAGGAGTGGGGGCAGAGCGTTCGGCGTAGTGACAGCTAAACTTTGGAACAGCCTCCCACTGGATCTTAGGTTCATTGACTCGGAGCCTTTGTTCCGAAGCAAACTGAAAACTTGGTTGTTCACCATCTCATAAGCAGCTCATTTCTCTATAGCTTGCAGTCTGTAGCGCCGGGACACCCCTGTTGGGGGGAGCCGCGCGCTTTATAAGCTTCTTAATAATAATAATAATAATCTATTAAAAAACCCAGAAGAGTCCCCGAGAGACTTGGAAGTAGTTCAGCATCTGACAGAGCAGGAACCTCAGATCCTGAAGCCACGCTATTGTGCGTTAGTTGCTAAGCAGAAAGTGATCCAAGCAAATTATAAGTATCATGTCCCATACTCTTAGGTATTCTACTGAACACTGTAACTTAAGGAATCACCATGGGGCCGACAAAAAGCCCAAACCCAAATCCATACACCAGTCCAATCCAACAAAACTCCTGTAAAGAGCGTAACTAGAGACTATCAGTGTTGGGACGGATAAGTCCCTGGTATGGTGATACACGTACACCCTGCCATGAGTGCTCCAGCTACAACAGTATCTAGATGCTTGGTACCAATTTTTGGTCATGGGAGAACACCAATCCTTCATGTGCACCATGACCTAGGCCGGTCTCAAGGATTGCAGTCTTGTATTATTGAGAGGGACACACAAAGAATTACCCTCCTAGTGGAGAAGGGCTACTGCTCAAGAGCAGTCCCTCCTAGTGGAGAAGGGCTACTGCTCAAGAGCAGTGGTTGCAGCAAACCGTTTTGTAATAGCGATCAGTAGTGTGAACAGGCCTTTTTACCTGTGGTGTGTGGTAAGGTAGATGAAGGCCTGTGGGTTTCATGATGGAAACCCAGGGCTCTGGACAGGCATCTAGAGGTAGAGGAGCCATCACAGACAGATTTGTCTACTGCCTGCATTCCTGAGAGCTGGGAGGAACACGTACACTGGAAGAAAAAAAATCCCAGCTCTCCCGTGCATTTCAAAAGGACTGTGATTCTGGAGAGGTCACTGGTCAAAGGGGCCTGAGCACACAGTCAGAGAGAGATGAAGGAATTTATAAGAGAAACGCTGCAGACAAGGAATCCTAAAGAGCAGAGCTAGGTCCATTGTAAACTTGTCAGGCATACATCAGTGAGGCTGTCATCCAGATGTGATCCTCTAGTCACTCCCATGGCCTGTGTTGTAGGGTTATCGCGGCTGGAGTAGTTCCTACTGTGACAGACTGATTCCTGGACAAAGGGCAGGACAGACAAGTAGGGACTTCAAAGGAGGCAACGCCCACAGCACACCCTTCAAAGACAGAGACACTAAATCACATCTGCGTCGGAAACAGATTATAACTAGCATTTTCTATGCAACATTTACGCAAGTTTTAGCTATTGGCATTATAAATAACAATACCTTTCATTTATGCTTTAAAAACCAAAACATAAATAAAAGGCACTGTCATTCACAATACCAATAGCTCAAACTTGCGTAAAAGAGAGACCTATTGCATTGCAAATGCTTGTTAAATCTCATTTGCTAGGCTTTCCCCAGGGCCAGACTTCTTCATCATTTCACTGACAGTCCCTACTTATCTGCTTGGCCTTCCTGAGGCCTGGAATCACCGCTCCCCACGCACTGTCACTCATATGGTGACAGACGCAGACCCTTTCATTGTGCAAGGGCTTCCCAAAAAGCCTAGGTTGTCCACCACGGCGATGATAAATTAGTGGTCGGAGTTAAGAGAAAGGAGAGCACCACATCTGCCCTCCAATAGCCAGCCGGGGACAGCTACCATTTCCTGAAAGCTGATCTGCGACAATGGAAGCTGTATTTTCTTAAGGAGTTACATCTCGGGTCACAAGTATAAATAGTAAGCACTTTTAAATATGCACTAGAGATGACCCATTTACTAATACTTAACGTACAGAAACTGCACGCTACAAACGAATAAATACGATTTGGTCTCCAGTTCTACCAGTCATCGTCAGGCCTTTGCAGACTCTTGACAACAACTAATGACCTGTAATTTTCTCTAGGAAACGTGTCAAACACAGGCAGAATGCATTACCCCAGTGATGCCATTCCACAGGTGCCTGGAGTGGGTCTCAATTTAGCTGAGTGGCAGCGCTTCACCAGAACTAGCTTTACTTACACAGAATTAAGCTGTGACGTGCCTCTGGCTTCAGCTGGGGAGGAGGGTGATGGACAACAGCTGCCGTTTAAAGCTGTCTCAGAGCACACAGCGAGTTACAGGCAGGTCTCCTCAAGTGTCTCGCTCTAGCTGGCGGCCGTTTTCTGTGATTAGAGGACTCCCTGCATGTATCTGGTTTTTTTCCGGTGGGCCCGCCTTAAACAGCAGCGATGCCTTTGAGGGGGCAAGCAGGGTAGAAAAATGTAAAACAACCTGTAGGATGACAGTCAGGCGCATCAACGACCCTGTAAAGGCTTGTTTACGTTCGCAGTGCACTGCCAATTAGGCTCTACATCTACTTTGGGATCCCAGCCTCACATTCTATCTGCGATGGCGGAACAAGAAAACAAAAGTTCAAATTGCCAGCCAAGCATGATCCATTCACAACACAAACGGTATTGGGGCTTTGAATGGAGCGATTTTAACACAAACCAAGCACTTGTAAAATACACTTACTAGGGAGGTGCTGAACACTGCCAACGAGAGGGAGCAGGAGCAATGGCAATACGATAACGGGCAGTGCTCAGAAATAGGAACATATTGCAGTTATGCTTACCGGGAAACGAGAGAGGCCCCTAACCAGCAAGAGTCGGCGGGGGACCATTCCATGCAAATTAAAGAGTGCCTGAACAAACAATAAAATTATTCAAGCGTAATGGCACTTGTAACAGGGGCAGTCGCCTAGAAATTGAAACCACACCCAACGGCGGGACAAAGGGCAGTGTTCAACCAGTAAAAACAAACAACTACAGAAAGGCACACAAAACAACAAATAGAATGAGGAGGTGTGGTCTAACATCACAGATGGATTACTGCTTGCCTCGCAGAGCAGCGCATGTGTGCTGCCTCGAGGTTCGACCTAAAAAGTGGAGCTTGAGTCTCCTAAATTTTCAAATGGTCAACTAGTCAAACTTTGGCTGTACATCAGCCTGGAGAAGCTCAGCAAGGTTCTGCATATTGTCACTAGGACTGGGGACCAGGGCCGTCTAGGCTTCCAGATGGGTAAGGATACATCACCCCAGAAAATCAAGACCCCATCCCCTTGAACAACAGCATATGCCTACCCGCAAAGACCATAGGACCCCATGAGAAGGAGAAGAGTGCCTGGAGGAAGCGAGTTCCAGCAGAGATTTAGTTGAGTGGAACCCTTAAGCAAAGTGTGGAATTCACGGGTCAGTGAGGGCTGCAGTCCCAATTGGGCCCTAAAGTACTACAGACACCCCTCTAGCTTTAGAATGAAAAATGAGATAATCGTTACTGTAATAACCTTTTGAGGCGTTTGCTCCTTCCTTAGCCTCTGGCCTTTTCTCTAGATGGGAAGAAGGCACCAAACTGTCCCCTATCCTGCCAGCCATAATTCAGTCTACACTGATCTCTGAAGACTTTGCTGGGTGAAGCATCAGACGAGCCTCCTTTCCTTGTCTCACCAAAGATCTTCTTAATCAAAGTTTTGGCTTTGTCTGGGTCAGAAAAGGTTGCAACAAATGTTCCCTGGTCGTTAACATAAGTGTTTCTGAAAGGACACTCCTGGTCCACAGCTCCTGCAGCCGACATAGCATGTCCCCCCAATTATGAATCCACCTTAATTGAAAGGGGTCAGCGTTGTTCCACTGATAAGGATAGTTGGCATTACCAACATACATACTACACTTTGTGACCATCTGGAAACTATCCCTGGAGACAAAATGTCTCCCAGAGCCTTGACCTCTTCTTCCATCAAATCCAGGATCTAGTAAGAGGGGCCCATCACGTCCCAGAGCTTGTCTTGGCAAGCTTTCAAGAATTGTTTAGGGATCTTTCAAGTACTTCGCCAATAAGGTAGAAAGCTTTGTGGTCATCCAGATATGGATAGTTGCTTTCAAGTCCTCTGTCGTGATCACATGACCACAGCAGAGGCCATTACCAACCTCAAATGTCTAAGAACTATTGTACTGTCTGTTTTAGCCTTATCGGGAAGACCATCATTAAATAAATGTATATATGGTTCAATCCTGGATAATTTTATTATATCTCCTCTCATTTCTTCAATATCTAATGCTACCAGATGCCTGGTCAAGCCCACCCTAATTAAGGGTCATTCATGGGTTGAGGGCCCAATGATGAAGCATGCCACAAAGTTTCGAGGTAGGGGACCCTTTTAGAACCTCAATGGTTAGGTAAGAAGGGTTTTTAAACTTGAATCTTGGATTTGAATATCATAGAAGGGCCTTACATTGGTTAATTGTTATGTCTGGGAAATAGTAAGGATCCCCATTGTTTTCTCCTCCTCTTCTGTTTTGTTGAAGAATATGTTGTTCATTAATGGCCTTTAGGGCAAAAGTTACTGCTACAGACAGAGTGTTCAAACTCCTCAGGCAAACCCTGTTCTTCAGGGGAAAGTTCCCATCTTCTTTTGTATTCAATTGAGAGTACTCCCAAGCTTTCGTTCCAGGCACACTAAAGTAAATGCAGGATGGGCAGTAACAGACATGAATATATCAAGAACCCTTTAATATCCTTCAGGCTTCACTCTCGCCTCAATGCCTAAATATGAAACTAGACCTCTACATGTGGGGAGTGCGCAAATACACACTCCACTCCCAGGTTCACAGCGTTGTGCGGATTCCAAATCCATCTTAATTTAAACCGTTTAATCTTTTTCTATAAGTTTCTTCAATATTTGTCAAGTATATTTGTCATTGTTCTTCCTTGTTCATCAAGTACACATGTTTTCCATACTGTATTTAGGTAACTTCTCATATTTTTATGTGTCCATCCGGACTTCTTTTAAAAATAAGATCCCAATACACCAAGTCGTTCAGAGCAGCATTCATTTATTTCGAGCCCAATGCATTTCGGGCTGTCGTCCAGCCCTTCGTCAGGGGTAACTGTGAAAGGACAATTATGGATGATGCATTACTTATCAACACAGACCATATCACATTTAACATTCCTTTTCAGAATTTCATTTGTTTACAAGTTTGCATCAACTAATATTCGACATTACGCATCAGCAAATAAGCCTCCTAAAGTGCATCACGTTTCACAAACCCAAAGTCTGTGTAATCTATATTCAAATTAATCCTAGAACTTCCCTTAAGGTTATCTTCCATACCACTTCTTAAGAATTATGTTAGTCAAAAAAACGCTACTGAAAACACATCCCATCATGGGCTCACTAAATCTTCTTTTTTTGCAGTGATTAACATCTTTTAAACATAAAACTGCATTGCATCTACTGAGCCCTGCCGAAGTTGTCTATCTATTTCCTAGTAATTTACGATATTCAGAACCTTCCATATATCAATTGTCGGCTAAAAATCATTAGTGCAACCGTGTTTCCGTGATCAACATACCTGCTCACGTTTTTCATTTCTATCAGCTCACGCCGCGCGCTGCTCGCTGCACATAATTTCATCTCCCGCGCTTGTGCGCCGTGTTTAAACAGTTTGTGCTCCACCCCCTACCTCTCCACCTGACACATAAGCAGCTACATGCCGAAACTTCCTCCCCCATAATGCACCAAACAATCTGCTTTTACATTGCGTACTTGTCCTAAAAACTTGTGCTCAAATGGAAAAATATAATTGTTCTAAATCTTTCTGTTGTTTTTAACAAAAGGGTCCATGATCCATCCATTCTTTTTATTAAAATATCTTTACAGTCCTTCCTGATGTTTGTGGGTATCAGCGTCTCAGATTGTTGCTCCGAACTCGATGTTCCTCCATGTGTGCCTTCATAAGTTCAAACATTTTGTCTGCATTCCTTTTCATGGGTGCAATAACCAACGGGGGCTAGTGTTTATTAAATGTGAATGAAGGTGGTCAGCACTCCATTATCCTCCATTTGTATTCCTTTACTTATCTTCCATAAATTTAAACCTGTTGCGTGCTACCCGGATTGTGTAAGCCCAATACAACAAATTCTAAACCTCTACATGTGGGGAGTGCGCAAATACACACTCCACTCCCAGGTGCACAGCGTTGTGCGGATTCCAAATCCATCTTAATTTAAACCGTTTAATCTTTTTCTATAAGTTTCTTCAATATTTGTCAAGTATATTTGTCATTGTTCTTCCTTGTTCATCAAGTACACACGTTTTCCATACTGTATTTAGGTAACTTCTCATATTTTTATATGTCCATCCGGACTTCTTTTAAAAATAAGATCCCAATACACCAAGTCGTTCAGAGCAGCATTCATTTATTTCGAGCCCAATGCATTTCGGGCTGTCGTCCAGCCCTTTGTCAGGGGTAACTGTGAAAGGACAATTATGGATGATGCATTACTTATCAACACAGACCATATCACATTTAACATTCCTTTTCAGAATTTCATTTGTTTACAAGTTTGCATCAACTAATATTCGACATTACGCATCAGCAAATAAGCCTCCTAAAGTGCATCACGTTTCACAAACCCAAAGTCCGTGTAATCTAAATTCAAATTAATCCTAGAACTTCCCTTAAGGTTATCTTCCATACCACTTCTTAAGAATTATGTTAGTCAAAAAAACGCTACTGAAAACACATCCCATCATATATGTATTGGGATCTTATTTTTAAAAGAAGTCCGGATAAACACATAAAAATATGAGAAGTTACCTAAATACAGTATGGAAAACGTGTGTACTTGATGAACAAGGAAGAACAATGACAAATATACTTGACAAATATTGAAGAAACTTATAGAAAAAGATCAAACGGTTTAAATTAAGATGGATTTGGAATCCGCACAACGCTGTGCACCTGGGAGTGGAGTGTGTATTTGCACACTCCCCACATGTAGAGGTTTAGAATTTGTTGTATTGGGCTTACACAATCCGGGTAGCACGCAACAGGTTTAAATTTATGGAAGATAAGTAAAGGAATACAAATGGAGGATAATGGAGTGCTGACCACCTTCATTCACATTTAATAAACACTAGCCCCCGTTGGTTATTGCACCCATGAAAAGGAATGCAGACAAAATGTTTGAACTTATGAAGGCACACATGGAGGAACATCGAGTTCGGAGCAACAAATCGAGATCGAATTATGTGCAGCTCGCAGCGCGCGGCGTGAGCTGATAGAAATGAAAAACGTGAGCAGGTATGTTGATCACGGAAACACGGTTGCACTAATGATTTTTAGCTGACAATTGATATATGGAAGGTTCTGAATATCGTAAATTACTAGGAAATAGATAGACAACTTCGGCAGGGCTCAGTAGATGCAATGCAGTTTTATGTTTAAAAGATGTTAATCACTGCAAAAAAAGAAGATTTAGTGAGCCCATGATGGGATGCATTTTCAGTAGCGTTTTTTTGACTAACATAATTCTTAAGAAGTGGTATGGAAGATAACCTTAAGGGAAGTTCTAGGATTAATTTGAATTTAGATTACACAGACTTTGGGTTTGTGAAACGTGATGCACTTTAGGAGGCTTATTTGCTGATGCGTAATGTTGAATATTAGTTGATGCAAACTTGTAAACAAATGAAATTCTGAAAAGGAATGTTAAATGTGATATGGTCTGTGTTGATAAGTAATGCATCATCCATAATTGTCCTTTCACAGTTACCCCTGACGAAGGGCTGGACGACAGCCCGAAATGCATTGGGCTCGAAATAAATGAATGCTGCTCTGAGCGACTTGGTGTATTGGGATCTTATTTTTAAAAGAAGTCCGGATGGACACATAAAAATATGAGAAGTTACCTAAATACAGTATGGAAAACGTGTGTACTTGATGAACAAGGAAGAACAATGACAAATATACTTGACAAATATTGAAGAACTTATAGAAAAAGATGAAACAGTTTAAATTAAGATGGATTTGGAATCCGCACAAAGCTGTGCACCTGGGAGTGGAGTGTGTATTTGCGCACTCCCCACATGTAGAGGTTTAGAATTTGGTGTATTGGGCTTACACAATCCGGGTAGCACGCAACAGGTTTAAATTTATGGAAGATAAGTAAAGGAATACAAATGGAGGATAATGGAGTTCTGACCACCTTCATTCACAATAAATATGAAACTAGTCCTACTGCCCAAGTAGAGTCTAGTTGGAGCATGCCTGCCAATATCCAAATCAAGCTCATCTGAGCTCCTTAGAGTCCAGTAACCCATCAGAC
Source organism: Lissotriton vulgaris (assembly GCF_964263255.1). Classification (NCBI taxonomy): domain Eukaryota; kingdom Metazoa; phylum Chordata; class Amphibia; order Caudata; family Salamandridae; genus Lissotriton; species Lissotriton vulgaris. The sequence goes on from NC_141695.1 coordinate 852,082,935, forward strand.
AAGAGCTCTCACAACTCCAAAGAGAACGCATGACCACTATCAGCAGAGCGGTAAGGGAAAACTCTGCTCAGCTTCAGATAGTTGTCCATCAGGCGCACAACGTCCATTGGGCTCAAAGAGCTTCTTTCTGTGACGTTGGGCCAGGGGTTCAACACAAATTGGGCGGAGCCCTCAGCCGCGGGCTCAGTGACACCCCCAACCACCTGCCAGAAGGCTCAGTTACACAGAGCAGCTCTTAACAAACGCCCTGGCATTCCCATCGTGGGAAACCTAGCACGTATGAGTAATCGCCCAAATCGGACAGACTCTTTGTGGGTAAAAGAGAGCAGCACTTAAACCGTCCCACAAAACAAGAGGCAAAATAGTAAAAAACAATATCAGGTCACACACAAGGATTTATAGTGGCCGCTCGCAGTGAGGTTCTCTGCCAGTCACTTTGTTTTCACGTCGCTACAGGAGTAGCTTGCTGCCTGACTTGATTCCAGCCCTTGAAGGAGAGGAGGAACAACACCTGCGTGGCCGCAGAGGAGGCGCGAGGCGCGGCTCCGGGACTGCGAGGCTCAGCTATCAGCTACATCAGCTGTTGCCTCTTCCCGTGCGAGCCGCGCCCCCTCCCAGTGCCCGCCCCCACCAAATCGCCTTTAACCTCTCGCGGCTCCCGCTACGCGGGTGCCGCTCGCAGTGAGGTTCTCTGCCAGTCACTTTGTTTTCACGTCGCTACAGGAGTAGCTTGCTGCCTGACTTGATTCCAGCCCTTGAAGGAGAGGAGGAACAACACCTGCGTGGCCGCAGAGGAGGCGCGAGGCGCGGCTCCGGGACTGCGAGGCTCAGCTATCAGCTACATCAGCTGTTGCCTCTTCCCGTGCGAGCCGCGCCCCCTCCCAGTGCCCGCCCCCACCAAATCGCCTTTAACCTCTCGCGGCTCCCGCTACGCGGGTGCCGCTCGGAGTGAGGTTCTTTGCCAGTCACTTTGTTTTCACGTCGCTACAGGAGTAGCTTGCTGCCTGACTTGATTCCAGCCCTTGAAGGAGAGGAGGAACAACACCTGCGTGGCCGCAGTGGAGGCGCGAGGCGCGGCTCCGGGACTGCGAGGCTCAGCTATCAGCTACATCAGCTGTTGCCTCTTCCCGTGCGAGCCGCGCCCCCTCCCAGTGCCACGCCCCCTCTCACCCGACAACTATTTAACCGCAATACCAACGCGCATCGCGGGACGCGCGCGGGTCGGAGCCCGGGGCAAAGCCCGGGCCAAGGGCAGGCCCGTTGTTGCCCGTTAGTGCCCGATAGAGACCGGACCGGGCCATCTCTCTTTCAACAGCGACCCAGCAATAAACAATCATGCCGCCCAAAACAAGAAGTGCCTCCAAACCCAAATCTAAACACGCTCAGGAGGTAGCACAGGTAACAGGCCCTATTGACTTATTTATATCACGGGTCAATGATACGATAAACCAAAGTATAGCTTTAATGGAGAAGAGAGTTTCAATGGATCTCATGAGCGCAAACGCGAAGCGCTCATCACTAGGCGCTATAGCAAATGCCGCCTCCCCAATCAATTCAAACACCCAAAACAGCTCTCTTCCTGTGATTCTTTCCGCCTCAGACCTAAACACCGTCCCATCAGTAGTTGACCTGTCGGTCACGCACTCCGAGTCGGATCCCTCAATAACAATGGACGACCTGGAAGCAACTCCCGATCTAGCTGGTTGCCAAACCGAAGGAGACATCCAATCCATCGACAACTCGTCCCAGCAAGGCGAGAGAGAAGGGGCAATACCGAAAACTCGACCACCAAATAATGAAGGAACACATAGTTCTCCCTGCTAGGAACTTAAAACGACCCATCTAAACTCCTCAACTTCTAACAGCATATTACATATCTCGGACTCTACTCTCCCACATAAGGCAATTCCTAATGATAACACGCCTGAGCAATGTAAGACCTGCAGAATCACTTCACAAGTTCTCACCACAACCAAGGACTTACTATATCAATATCTAAAGCCTATCCAATTAAGTATCAGAAATCTCGAAGCTCAACTAACAATAATTTCGGCTACCCTCTTAGATACGAATACCCGGATCGATGTAAGGGGACAACGTAACACTTCGCACCCACCAAAAAAGCAAAACCAATCACACGTACAGAAAACAGTTAATCATTCAAACACAACATCCTCAGTACAAAAGAATTCAAAACAAACGTCCACCATACCCAAATCTACAGTACACACGTCCCTTTCCCAGCAGGAGAAACCACCACAATCAAAAGCACAGCAAACAGTAATCGCAGGCAAGGCCACGGCAGGCACCCCAGGTCCATCAGCCAATCCAGATTCTAGTAGAATCACCACAGAAAAGTCTGACTCCCAGCCATCGAACCCATCGCTTCCTCAAAAAACACCCAAGAACACACCCAAAACCACGCCGAAAAAACCTCCTACAGCTAGACGCCCCGCTCACATGCCCCCGGAAGCTACTCCCTATACAATAGTTTTAACAGGAGTACCCGAGTTAACAGATGACACCCCAGAAACTGCATGGTCACTTAAAAACAAGGCCATGCAGTGGCTTAGCATAAACAGACCCCTCGAATCCCATCTCTCGGGAGGGATCACTACAGCCCGTAGGGTAGCCTGGATAGGCAAAACAAAGAAAACAATACGCGGTGATTGTATCATCGTAACATGTAGAGATCCCGCAATCGTAGACCACATTTGTGCTTGGCCCCAACTCGACAAAAAAGGGGGAATAGACGCTCGCCACCTCTCCTTCTTCTACCCCCCAGCGAGACAACATCGCAATTATCCACCATGGGAATGGCACCACCATCCTAAAGATCATTCTAAAGATCTACGAAATCAGGACCCTTGGTGTCAAACACCATGGAAGCAGAGGGAGTACCCATGCGACTACTTAGACAGGGGAGGACCAAGAGGTAGATGTGTTGAACGCCAAATACCCTATTGGCAGGACAGACCTTACCAAGCATATGAAGGGTGGCAGGGCTTTCCGACCCAAAACCGATTTGAGTACCTTGAAATGGTCGATTGACCATTTATGGACAAACCTAATCACTACATAGTAGACTCCGTACAGTATTCTGTCTCTGACAAGTATCCGACACCATTACCAGAGTCGCCCTACACACCAGAGTCATCATTGACTCACTTAAACAATCTCTCGATCCGCTCCCACCTAGTAGAAGCAGATACCAGCCAAAGACTAAGCATCGAGCCTGATACAGCTATTGAAACCCACACCAACTCCATGACAGTATCTGCTATCACGGAAAATAAAGAGGTCATGAGCATAGGTATAGCCTACTGGAATGTTGCAGGCCTAACGGAAAAAATATCATGCCCTCTATGGCTGAATACAGCAAGGAGTCACCAAATCTTGTGCCTACAAGAGACCTGGCGTACATCCCCTCTCCATCTAGCGGGCTACAAGACATTTTTCACCAAAGCAACGCCAAGCACAATGGGATGACCAAAAGGCGGACTCATGATCTATTTTTCCAACACCTTACCACTTACAGTAAAACTAACAAAGGAAACACCCACTTTCCAAATCATCCAATTTACTCATCAGACGGCAGCATCAAGAAATTTATTTATAATCATAAACTATTATAATAACACAGGCACCCTGGAATGCTGCTCTTACCTAGATGAAATGACAGCACACATATCTTCATTACAAAACGTGAACCTAAATACGACAATAAACTACATCTGGGGAGGCGACTTCAATCAAACAACTTGTCCAAATCATGAAAGTGGAATCTGCGGTCTACAGACCGAATCCGGAAATCCCATCCCACACTTTGCACATACTCCAAGTGGAAACAAGCTCAACGAAATTCTCTTCACCTTGGACCTAGACTTTGCCAACAAATTAGTTGACCCGGTCCAGAAATTTCTACCTACTTTCCATGGGCGCGGCTGCATGTCAACCATTGACTTTATCCTAGCCTCAAATACCTGTAAAGGATCACTAAAAAATTATAAAGTAGGGTCCAGCCCGATCAGCGACCACTATCCCCTGAGTGTGGATCTCCTCATGGGAATAGCGGGTCCCACTACAACAAAAGTCAGCTCTCTTGATCAACAATCACTAGTACTAAAGAAGAAGAATGGGTATGCCATCAAATGGTCAAAGATTGACCCCGAAGTTTCCTCACAAAGGATACTTGCAAAAACGCAACCATGGATAAGGGACTGTCTGTCCGCAGAGGCCTCCCCTGAACTAATTATCAACTCCTTTCATAATATCCAAGGAGCAATAAGGGACGAGCTATTCAAACACACCGCAAACAAACCAAAACCCCCAACGAAGAGATGGTTTGACTCTGACTGCAGAAAGGCCCTCACGTCCCTCAAAGAAGCCCTCCGACAGAAACCCAGAGACGCCCAGAAAATCTCATTCCGGAGGAAAAAGTACAACAATGCCCGGAAAACCAGAAGGCGCCAGATAAAGCAAGACCTATGGTGTCAACTCCATGAGAGTGCACTAAAAAAAGATAGCACCACATTCTGGCAGACTATCAGATCACCTCTTCTAGATAATACCACAGACCCACACCATCTAGATGTGGCAATAACTGAGAATGACTGGGTCCATCATTTTACAAAAATATTTGGTTCGCTAACTGACCTCCCTCAGACAGAAGCCCAGGCACAAGTAGAGAATAATTTCCACCCTATTAATCTACGCTTTACTGTCAATGAGGTCAGAAAGGCCATCAAAGCGTCAAAAACCGGCAAGGCTCCCGGCCCAGACGGGGTACCTATGGACTTGTTCCTATATAATAGCGAGTACTGGTCACTAATCATCACCCGGGTAATGACAGCAGTCACCGAAATTGGACTTCTTCCATCATGGTCAACTTCCACCCTCCTGCCAATATTCAAGAAAGGGGATCGTAATGATCCCGCGTGTTACCGGCCGATCTCCCTACTGGATTCCACGGGCAAGATTGCAGGCCGACTACTCCTGGACCGACTACAATCTTGGGCCCAGGAGAACAGTATCATCACAGACCTGCAATATGGCTTCCAGAAGGGGCTCGGGACGGTGGATCAGGCTCTAAACCTGACCCTCCTGGCCGGAAAATACGCCCGCGCGAAAGGAGGCAAAATCTATCTGGTCTACGTAGACCTGAGCGCGGCTTTCGACTGCGTTCAGCACGCCAAGCTGTGGGAGACCATGATAAATCTTGGAGTAGATCCATCCATACTAGCTTTCCTTAGGGAACTCTACACCAACGCGGAAGGCCGAGTTCGTTATGGCATCGCAGGCGAACTATCACGCCCCTTTAAAATAACACGAGGAGTAAGACAAGGGTGCGTACTGGCTCCCTTCCTGTTCAATCTATACACCAACGGGATTGAACAAGCAATGCTGGATGGGAGCCAGGACCTTCCGCAGATAGCACGCCGCCCGATACCCATCCTCCTGTATGCCGACGACTCGGTCATCCTGGCCCGGACAGCTAATCAACTCCAGCGGCAGCTGAACAAATACGTGGCATTTATGGATTCCCTGGGCCTGAAAGTAAACATTAAAAAAACATTCACAATGACCATCGGACCAAAACATGGATCCACAAAATCCATGTATATCAATAAAAACAGGCTGGAAAAAACATCGGTATACCCCTATTTGGGTATACTTGTGGATGACACAATGACCTGGCGCAAGGCAATCGAAACCAGAAACCTCAACTTCCGCCGAGCAGTATCAGCACTAAGTGCCTTCTCCAGAAAACTTGGCAAACCAGCTCCATCGGAATTGCTAACAATATACTACGCAAAATGCCACAGCGTGGCCACTTATGGAGCAGGCATTTGGGGCTACGGAAACATTGACCAACTCCAGGTAACGGAGAACGCTTTTATCAAATACGTTCTAGCCCTTCCCCAAAGCTCTCCGATCCTAGCATCGCATCGGGAGCTAGGGATAGAATATGTGACAGACACCATACGATGCCAGCCTCTTATACTCTGGCACCGTATATGGTGCAATCCTGAAAGTCACATAACGCGTTCCCTCATCACCGAATGCCTTGGCCTAGCCCACTGGAGGAAAATACCTTGGCTCAATTACATCCACAAATTCCTTCAAGACCTTGATCGGGAGCAATACATCCTCGAACCACCATCAATAGAGGACATCTCAAAAAAACAGTTGAAAGAACTTTGCATGGGCCACTTAAGAGAACTCCGTAACCAGGCCGAGATTGTTAAAATACAAAACGAATAAATCTGCTCACTACAGTCAGAGAAGTTACTACAGCCCTACTTGTCGTTCTTTCTCTCGAACTATGAAAAGTTCCTATTGACAAGATTACGGTTCGACCTTTTCTTCCGAATGGTCTCATTCCCAGAACCGAACAACTGGTCTCGGAGCCTGTCATGCTGTCCTTGTGACGGGGTTTCCAACCAATCAACGGTCCACGTTATTCTGTTCTGTAAGTACTATAGAGAAGCTAGGAAAAAATGGATCCTTCCCCTTCTTCGTCTAAGTGGACTCAGATGTACATACCCAGCTCTTGCTTATCTCCAGTCACCGAAAAACCCGCACGAAGCTAAAATGATAGTGACCTTTTTAAAACTAGCAACAAAAACTCGTCGTGAAATTGTTTCTTAACTTGTGTTTTAATGTATTAACTCTTGAATTTTATAAAACTGTACTTTTTATGATTATGCAATTTTATAATCGAATAAAAGTTGATGAATACGAATAGTGTGCAGAAACGTGAGATTGCTGTACTGTATTGTTAGTATTATGTGTCGACGTTTCCCTTCGTTTCTAGGAAATGCAGTTTGTTAATGTTAGAAAAGTCAACGTGGGAGCTGCTGCTGAATGTTATGTTATGTTCACCCCCGGTCGTGAAATAGAAATAAGATCATAGCAGTAGATACCTTTTCCTGAAGATTAACGATACTCATATTTGATTGTGATATAAACTGAGAGGCAGAGGTCATACAAGATTTCTAAAACAACAGATTATGTACTTCTCTCACGCCAGTCTTGGACTCCAGAAAGCAAACCACACAACTATCTAAAGCCATATCACCGGAAGATAGAGCAGTAGCGAGAAGGTGCCAATGGGTATAGAGTTCTGTTAAAGTTTAGTTCTGGTTTAGTTAAATCAATCCAAATTAATTTCAAAGAGAAGGTCCTGAACTGTGTGCATCGTGCCGGACTACATGGAGGTAATTGGCAAGCCTACTCTCTTTTCCAGTAGAAGGTTTCCTGCCCCATCCAGTCATGTGTTTAAAACAGCTAAGGGGTTTTCCTGTACAAGGGCAGGCAGTCTATAATCTCAACACACACAGAGCAGTCACTCTTTTTGTGCAACTAATTTCAAAGCCTCTCAGCTCCGCCCTGTTCCTATCCATCTCCGATACGACACTTTCAACCCATTAGCCACGCCTTTTACTTCTTCTTGGACGCTCGTTTAACGTTCTCTAAATTCGGTCACTATCCATTTCACAATTTAACAATCCATTCCTTTTCTCGACTATCCCAAGCGATTCTCCCCTTCGTGTCTCTGTCGTTTCTTAAGCCCCGCCCAGCTTAATTTACTTCCGAGTAGGTCCTCCCGCAGCCCTCTCCGAAACCATAATTGCCGCACCGGTGAAAGTTGCGCCCGTCCAGCCGGATCACCACCCAGCAGTTCCGCAGACACGTGTCGTCCGCCTCGAACTCCCGCACATACTCAAATTTGCTTTTCGCCATGATACGCCCGTCACTTCCTGTGCGGAATGTGCGGTACAGTAAGTGAAATTGCAAAAAGGTAGCGCGCGTGCTGCACAGCATCCTGGAAGAACTGAACCGGAAGCGAACGAACGGAATCGGTGAACCTAAAATGTGATGGTGCCATCTTGTGTTGGGAGAGGTGTTCCGTTTCTACCGTATTCAAGTGCGAATATTATATAACAACAAAAACCACTGGCCCCAAAAATTAGATATTCGTGTGGCATTTTTCTATTGTTTCAATCTGTTGAATCACACCATTTCCCACCCAGGAGAATAACTAAAGATGAGACGAGAGTGTTTAAAACGAAGTCATTCACAGGCCTGGCCGTCAAGTTCTTCACCAACCGTGCAAGGGTGCACGCTGTGAGCATACATTTCTAACTATAATTTAGAACTAGAAACGACTTTCATAGAGATGAGGTAAAATGGAAAAATGGAACACAAATTGTGAAAAAAGAGCATCGCTACCAGGATGCTGCAGAACATAAATATATGTTTTATTGTGCTTAGTTAATTTTGTATATAAAGCATGCAGTTTTGAATGATAGAAGAGTGCTTTTCATTCAGGTTACGTTTATGTAGTTCCCTGACTTGAGATGCATATGTGTATAATGAATGCATGCTATATGATCCGTACCTAATTACGTCCTCTTCCAGTCAATTACTTGTGAGGTGAAACCACCTCATTAACTGGACTAAAACCAGACGGTAGGTGCGTATTTGACCTAATCCCATTCTATTTGGGGTGGTCTAAGATCTGGCCAATCCTAGGCTGAAGCGTGAGGTAGGAGAAGGATCCCTGGTGTTTAAGTGAGTGCTGGAACCAGGTAAATTAAATTGTCGTCTAGACTGATGTTGACAGATCCTTTGAGTGCTGTGAACGTTCGGCGGACGTCGCGTGCACTACCTCGCTAGTGCTGCGCACGTCCGCTGAACGTTCCGATCCCGCCCGCTCAATGAAACGTATGCACTGGGGCGGAATTTGCGGCGCGCTTAACGGGTTAAGTTCATGCTGTTGGCTTTGTTTTTGGTGTGTGTTTCCTCTGCACTTTTGCATTCTACTTCTTCTTTATTGGAACGCACCCAGGAAATATAAAATATGGAATCTGTTATATCCTAAGTATTACATTTACATGTAATCAGCCTAAGTCCTCCTAGCTGCTCAGCCAGAGTGAGAGATGGTAATGGAATGTTGGTGTGACTGTGATGGATGGAATGCCTGGGTGCCTGTGTGGATGAGTGGTGACAGTTGGAAATTGGATGAGTAACTAGGCCGGCCACTTCTGGTTCGGCTGATGTAGGAGATGTAGGAGTTGGTACATGGCTGAACTGAGATTGATACTATCCTGAACTGGAACTAATAAAGAAGACCTGAAATATACAGCATGATTTCCAGTGTCTCTATGTGCAGGGCATCACAGATTCATCTTCTGTGAGTTCGAACTCCACCTCCAGATCCACGTCCTCCCCCTAGAAAGGGATCCAGAAAATCAGGAGACCCTCCTGGGGATGAGCCTTTTGATTAGTGAGTAAAGAGGATACTCTTAGATACATTGGTTGGATTACAAGATATGCCTAAGAAGTCTGATAAGAAAATACCTCTGTCATTTTCTTTTAACCCCTTAAGTGCTGCTGACGGCCAATGGTCGTCAGCAGCGCTACCTCCCCAGTGCTGCGCACGACCATTGAACGTCCATTCAGCACTAGTTCTAATGGACAGCGCAGCACTGGGGAGAAATGTTTACACGCAGCTAAGGTGTTAATAGTGTTGAAGAGGAGGAAGAGCATGCTTAGTCATCAGAGTTTAAAGGCGTTGATAGATACATTTCGCCTGAGATACTATCCAGGATTCAGATGAATATGGGGGTTTCAGTGTTGGAGCTCCTGTCTTCTTCTACAGTGCCAGTGTTGAGGTAATTTGTCAAGTCATAAACATCTTTGCTACCTAGCCATCAGTATTTACAAGATGCTATTATGAGAGAGAGGGAAAGACCCAGACATAATTGTAATTCCTCACTTTATGACTAAACTCTACCCTCTGGAAGACATAGATAAGACGTTTCCAGAATCTTCTCCAGTTGACTCTTTGGTTGCCAGTTTAGTAGGGAGTACTTCAATGGCTGTGGAAAACATGATTGAATATCCCATCTATAAAAAATGATGCTTTGAAAACGCATATGCAAGTTCCAACTTGGCAATGAGTGCAGGAATGTATGGGGTGTACGACCCAATCTATGCCTGCCTACTCTAAGGAACTTTTTAAAGCAGTCTAGGAGGGAGAAGAATACTCCAATCTGATTGAAAGTCTGGAAAAATAAGCAGCAATCATGTCCAACATCTTCTTTGATGTAGTAAGGGTACAGCTTAATATGGAGCAGCAGTCGCTGCAAGAAGAAATGTTTTTCTCTGAGACATAGATTATGCACTGCAGAACACAACTGTAAAAATGCCCTTTGAAGGCACCAAACTGCTTGGATGAGAAGTTGCCCAGAATATTTAGGGAGGAGATACATTTCTCTTCCTTCAGGCAATCTCAGCCTTTGTCATCTGTTTCATCTAGTTTTAAGTTCAACACATCCTTTTATCAACCGTCTCAGCGTCAATATAATCAAGGACCAAAAAGACAGAAGTGAAAGTACTTCAAACCGCAGAATGATTTTAAGAGCAGATCTCCTTTAGAGAATGCCAAACTGAGATCCCAACTATGTCAGAAATGGCCCATTGGATATAGGGGGAAGGATTGCTCACTTTCTGGAAGTATGAATTCTTGGTTCATACAGATAGTGGAGAACGGCGACAGGATAGAGTTTTTCTCTGCTACTCCAAACACAAGGACCATTTCTATTTAAGATCCTATATGCAAAGGGAAGTTAGATGAAATCATCAATGCAAGTGCTACTTCAGAAGAATGCTGTTATTCAAGTTCCAGCAGATCAGCAGGGAAAAGGAACTTATCCAAGTATTTTTCTGGTTCCTAATGTAAGTGGCGACTTCTGTCTTCTCATATTCATAGACCTGAAAAATGTGAACACATTGGTGAAAAATGTACATTTCAAGTTGGAGACAATACAGAAAATAATTGTGATGGTTTTCCCAACAAACCTTCTAGCTATCATAGACCTGATGGAATTGTATTTTCACATACCAATTGAGTTGGAGCACCAGAAGGTTCTGAGATTTTGTGTTTTGGCCATCCACTATCAGTTTCTGGTGTTGCCCTTTGGAATAAAATCTGCCCTCATGGTGTTCACAAAAATGATTGTGCCCCCAGTAGCTCTGTCCATCTGCAGGTGTTTTCATATCTTAACGACTGACTCTTGGTGTCCAAAACAAAGCAGGGAATCCTAGATGAAGTAAGAATGATGGAGAAGTGTCTGAAAGCACATGGTCTCATTCTGAGCTATGCAAAATGTCAGTTCAGTTCGTCCCCAAGAGAGGATTTATAGTGAGACTATCTTCAATACTCAGGATGCTATGGTCTATGTCCCTCAAGACAGAGCAGGATGGGGCATACCCAAATTCATTTATTTGGATACACAAAGGCTTCAGTGAGCTGGTGGCTGAAAGTTCAAGGCCACATGGCTTCTTGTGTTTTTCTCATACAATGGGTGAGATTGCATATGAGGCGACTGTTATGTCCTCAAGTGTTGGGAACCAGCATCAACGGATTACAGTATGAAAATACCAGTCACTACACAAGTTATTGACACAACTTCAGTGGTGACTCAAGGAGTCTTTCTTGGCCAGGGGGCATTCTTTGACTCTCAGTCCTCCTCTTACCTACCGGTGCCAGTTTGGTGGGATGGGGAGCAACTGTAGTGGAATTCTCAACTGAGGGACAGTGGTCATTTATTCAACATCAATCCTCGAACTGGAAAGAACTGTCTGAAATTTAAGAAGCTCTAAAGTCATTCCAGAAATGCCCACAGCATCATCATGTGCTTGTTCAAACAGACATTCATGCAGCGATCGCCTACATCAACAGACAGAGGGGATCAAGATCCTCCACATTGAATTTGGCAGCAGTGAAAATTGGGAATTGGGCAAAGCAGTTACTTTCATTTAGGGAAAGACAATGTTTGAGAGGACTGTCTGAGCTGAAAGCTTGTAACATCTTGAGATCTACATCTGTTGCGGCAGACATTTAGCGAGATATGTTGCAAATTTGGAGAACCTTAATCTGGACCTCTTTGCTTCTCCTGACAACACACAACTGGAGACGTTTTGCTCCCGGACACCTACTCCAGGGGGAGTGGGCAGTTGACGCTTTATCCATTTTATGGCCTCAGAAACTTGTTTATGCTTCTTATTCCTAAATTGTTGGCAAGATTTTAGAGGGATGGGGCACAGGTAATAGTAGTAGCCCACTTCTGGCCCAAAAGATAATGGTTCTCTCCTCCTCTATCTATGTGTCTACTTCATCATTGGAGAATACCATTGTTTCCACATGTGGTAATTATGGGATCTCTATCTCTCACTCATTTACCTCTTTCGGTCTGGAAATTCAAAGGGAGGGGTTGAGGAAGAAGTAAGTTCCTGAGCATCTAGGAGTTGTAATTCAACAAGCTAGTCATACTTCCACATAGTCTTCTTATACGAGGCACTAGAAGATTTGTCAAAGATGGTGTGGTAAAAAAAAAGTACTTGTTTTCTGATTGTGAAATTCGAATGGTTTTACAGTTCTTATTTGAGGGTTACCCTAAAGGTCTTTCAGTAGCAAAATTAAGAGCTCGGTGGGCAGAGCCTTTAGGAATCCGCAGGAGAGGGGATTTTCTGATAATTGAAAGTTAGGGGCTGATTTATATGGGCACAGGTAATAGTAGTAGCCCACTTTTGGCCCAAAAGATAATGGTTCTCTCCTCCTCTATCTATGTGTCTACTTCATCATTGGAGAATACCATTGTTTCCGCATGTGGAAATTATGGGATCTCTATCTCTCACTCATTTACCTCTTTCGGTCTGGAAATTCAAAGGGAGGGGTTGAGGAAGAAGTAAGTTCCTGAGCATCTAGGAGTTGTAATTCAACAAGCTAGTCATACTTCCACATAGTCTTCTTATACGAGGCACTAGAAGATTTGTCAAAGATGGTGTGGTAAAAAAAAAGTACTTGTTTTCTGATTTTACAGTTCTTATTTGAGGGTTACCCTAAAGGTCTTTCAGTAGCAAAATTAAGAGCTCGGTGGGCAGAGCCTTTAGGAATCCGCAGGAGAGGGGATTTTCTGATAATTGAAAGTTAGGGGCTGATTTATATGTTAGTAGTAAGGATACTCCGTCATGCCTTTGTACCCTTACAGCCAACATAATGGTCTATCCGCCCGATTTAAATGCGGATGGACCTTTAATGTAACAGAGTGGAATCTACTCCGTCTCCACCATGTTTACACCCATCTGATGGCCCAACAGATTAAAGGCCGTCAGAAGTTGGCTACTACGTCCGCCCACCTAATTTGGATGGGTGGACGAACAGTCAGTTTTCACTGCCTGTCACCGGTAAGGGCCAGTGCAAACTGTCTAATGTTCCCCTCGCCATGGGAAATATCTCCAATGGTGAGTGGGGTATTCTTTTTTTTTAATTTTCATAAAGAAAACCCAACTTTGGGCATTTCTTTTCGACAATAAAAATAAAGTTTGGAACTTTGCTGTATGGCTCTGTCAGTTTGACAGACCTCACGCCAAAGTTACAGTGCATTCACATGCCTGATGGACATTTCTAAATGTGTTCTTCTTGGGACATCCACCAGGGCAACAGAGTAATTTACTCCATCACCCTGGCAGAGGACTTCCCAATCTCCAAATATAAATTGAGCCTTTAGTCTTAAGGCTTCATAAGAGCTTCTCAATTTCTAGACCTGTGGTACAATCCTTAGGTCCGCTTTGAGATTTATCACTGGTACTTAAATGGTTGCAATGTTTTCCCTTTCAACCTCTATCCTTGGTGGAGTTGAATTTGCTAACCTTTAACGTTCTATTCCTAGCTGCAATTTTGCCAGCTAGAAGGATGGGTAAATTAAGAGCTTTATCATGTAAATCTGTGGTTTAAGGATTGTAGAAGATGGAATTTTTTTGAGAACTGTTCCAAGTTTTTTGACTAAAGTTCCTACCTTACCTTATTTGGTACCACAGCCTGTTTTTGATAGATATGAGGTATTTTCCTGATAATTCCATATTTTCCATGTGGTAGCACCGACTGGCATTATATAACACAACAAAAAAACTGTAGATCCTGTGAGAATTGATCCTAAGTTCTGGCAACTTGAGTATCAAATGTGCAAAGGGAATAGTGTTGTAAACATACCAAAGAGGTGTCAATGAATGGTAGACATCACCTTACACATTATAATTTTCTACATCAATTTTAATATACTTCTGCAAAAATATATAAATATGGTGGGAGGGATAATGACAACTGTAAATGATACGTATCTCCAGCGCCTGGTTTTGTCCACCTGGTGTGACAATCCCACCCCTCCTGCCAAATACTGGCACAGGATGACTGAACTGTCCTTACAGGTCGAACCGACGCCTGCCATTCTGTGATATGTGAAAAGGGTACTCAAAACATAGAAATTTGGTTGGTGTAGGATTACTATTGGGAAAAAGATGGGTGATCATGTGCTGGGGCAGGGGCACATTCCCCAAAGAGTCTGAATGGCTTTGCTCCTTGGCACAGTGCAGTGTGCATATTGACCTCTGTAGTACTCTGCTACCTCAAAACATCTAGGCCTAAGAATAACTGGACACTATTTTACACTGAATTACCTCGCAGGCCACACCTCTGAGGTCACTGCTGCATCAGATTCGGTTTACTGGACTTAGCTCTGGACAATTTGTAAGCCCCAGCAGGCTGGTCAGTGGAATGTCTGCGGGGGGAATGGTGTGGTGGGTAATACACTGTAGAATATAAATTAACTGTATAACCCCCCCTTATGTTGTTTTATGGCATGTTTTTATACATTATGTTATGGCTTATCTTTCACAGGAAATTAACAGAAACAAGATTAAGGTCTAACTATATCATACCGGATTATGACGATGGTCTCTGTTGTCATGATTGCCAGAACAGATTGTTTCAGTATCGGTTTCAGTATCGGTTTCAAGGCAGGAGCAGTCACTGCGGTGTTGGAGATTGATCAAGCAAGATTGCTGAGTGAAGGTTTTTGGTTGGTTTTGCAGAGTGTTAATTGTGGATCATTAAGTGCAGGAAAGTGCATCTTTTGGGCATGGTTAGCGCCCACTTTTTCCTGTGAAAATGTTGCAACTTTGACTGGAATTGCACAGGGTCCCTGTGCCAGTGCTCTTTCCCTAAACTGTACCCTTTGTTTCCCAATTGGTACAACTTCAGTGGCCCCTGTAAGTCCCTAGTAGATGGTACACCTGGTACCTAGGGCATTGGAATTGAAGAGGGACACCAAGGGCTGCAGCATGAATTATGCCAACGTAGGGTCCCTTTACCAAGGCCCTGCACTCTGCCATTGCAGACTGCGTGCATTGGTGCAGAACAGACTAAAGAGTCGACATGGCACACATCCCTGTGTGCCATGCCCATAGTCATAGCATGGTATATGGGTAAGCAAGCTTTGTAGTACCAAGGCAAGGTGCACTGTATCTCCTGTGAGGGTATATCTGAATGAGCAGATATGAGCATGAGCAGATATGCCCACTGAAATATCCATGTTGATTCCTGGATATTGTAAGTAAACAGGGAAGCCATAGTGAGTACATGAGTGCATGATGACTTCACTGAATTATGGGATGCTTGGTACCAAACATCTCATTGTTATGAACGTGTACTGATTCCTGTGTCAGATTTATTAAATATTGCATACAGAGGACCATTAGAGGGGTCCTGTAGGAGGCTGGCAAAGTATATAGTGCAAACTTAAAGGAGTGATGCACCTTGCACTAATCCAGGCAACTCTTATGGTGATTTTAGTCGTCTTTGATAACCTTAAAGCTCTCAAAGGGGTAGGTGTGGAGAGCATCCTTCAAGCTTATCTTGAAGGAGTGTAAATCAGCTTGTTTTACCACATTTAATTAATAGTGTGGATTGGATGAGAACAAAACCACACAGTGTTTAAGAAAAATAAGTATATTTATTACACAACACAATAACTATCACTTGGTATATCTCTTATCTGGAGATATCAATAATACACATAAGAATACTTTAAAGAAATCAGGTAAGTAGCACAGATTTACACTGGTCTCTATGGGGAGCCCAAACCATATACTAAATAAGTGGAATGTGAATTGCAAAAGAGAACGGGACATGGGCCAAAAAACTTAGAAGAGCTTGGGGAACCTGGAACCACCCAAGGTAAGTACCCAGGAACCCCAAGGAGGCTGTGTGCAAAGTGTAAACACAGCCACATGTCCAATAGAAGTTAATAGAGAAGTTGTGGTTGCAGTTTAAAAAAAAAGGACCCTCCCCAGAGGACCCAGAAGAAACCCTTTGGAGGACTGAAGGTCGGGGAGCAACTCCAACCGTGGATGCACTAGGAACCAGGTTACCCTCATCAGGTATGTTGGGTGCATAGTGGTGCAGTGAAGTTGGAACCTCCTGTAGATGACAATGGGAGACTCAGGAAGAAATGCCTTTGGAGAAGTTTGTGAAGAAGCCTGGTAGAATCCAAGGGTGGATTCTTGAAGAGGTGAACCTGCAAGCAGAGGAGATAGACTCTATGTTACTTGGAGGTGACCAGGAGGCACGGAAGCACAATGCCCACACGTTTCAGGAAGTTCAGAAGAGTTCACAAGGACCTTGCCGCTGCAGCTGTGGGGATCCGGCAATGCTGTGGAAGACCAGGAGTCGTACACGGGCTGCCCTACGTATGATGTTGGTGTCCAGGTGGTTGGCGTCCAGTGGGGGCACCAACAAGCCTTGGTATGTGCAACTGGTCTGGAAGATGAAAAAAAGCAAAAGTTGGGACCAGCAAGGTTCAAGGAACTCACCACATGCTGGAGAGTCAAAGCAGGCCCACACAAGCAGGAGAGCCCACCAAAGCAGAAGAAGAACCTCAAGAGGAGCCACATAGCGAAGGCATATGTGCCACAAGTGGACCCTATGCAGTCCATGATGCATGTATTTTGAGGGATGAGATAATGGAGGCTGAAGCTTTTTGTAGTCCGAATATCACTAGAGTGCAGAGCCAACAATCCTTTGCAAGGGCAAATCGATGTGGTGCACAGGGATTTGGACCCATTGGTTCCGTTGAGAAATGCTGTCCTCCAAATTGCAGGAAAGACAGGTCAGGCCTCTGGGAAGCCACAGATCCACCACCTGTGTTGCTCTGCCTTGGGGAATCCATAGGCTGACATGAGCAGCAGACTGGTCAGCTTCGTTGCTGTGCTTGAAGATGCAGAGGAGTGACTCCTTCACTCCAAGGGAGATTACTTTGTATGTAATTGATACCCACAGATCCCTGGAGTGCCTGAGACAAGCACAGACATAGATGAGGCAGAATACTGGCAGAACAGCGAGGCCAGGAGCAGCAGGAGTCTTCCCTGATACAGTCTCGGTTCCAGGTGAAGTCCAGCGAAGAGTGTCTTGGTTTTGGAGGTGAGTCTTGTTCCACAACTAATACAAGGACCCTCCCACGGGGGAGCCCTTACATACCCAAAGAAATGTTTGGAACAACTCAAGTATCTCTCTGAGAGGGGGAGCTGGGCAGGGGAGAGGATACTCTCCTGTCTTTTGTTCAGTTTGGCACCAGAGCGGGAAAGAAGGGTTCCTGAACTGAGTCACACTGGTTTATGCAAGGAGGGCACCAAATGTGCCGTTCAATCAGTAGCACAGTTGGGGGGGTGATGGACAGCTTCAGGCGGCACAAGTTTTGGGGGTGGCGGCGGCCCCCCCCCCACTCTTACCTGCGGCCGCATGACTCGCGTGCATCCCCCGTTCTTTTATCAGACAGCTGCAGGCCACAAACGCAGGGGCCGCCAAGTGCGGCCCAAGGCCTAGTTATGCTACTGCCTTAAGTGCAGTCTGGTGGAGCTGGAAGGCCCATCCACCCCGGCCCAATACACTAAGATCTGTGTGGGAAGTGGCCACACCTTCCTGCGATCGGAAACCTATTCCACCTTCCCCTGTTCAAGTTCAGCTCAGCAGCGGGAGGACAAAACAGTGTCTGTGGTCGGCAGCAGCACTAGCTTGCTGTCAGACCCTGACAGCCTGTAATCTGAAAGTACAGGGGACTCCTCTAAGGAGCCCCCTCAGATCATGGGATCATACCTCCAACAACAAAATCGGTGTTGTGGTATGATTCCAACATATTTGATACCAAACACCAAGAGATTTTGTGCCGGCATTATATAGTTAGACATCTTGTAATGACTGATGTCCCCTATATGTCTTAAAATGGCTGACCGCATTTACAAAGCCTGGAGAATTGACTCCAGGGTTTTGTAGGGGTTTCTGCCCATGCAGGGACACCCTTACCCTTATAACCAAGTGCCCTGCCCTCAGGTCTGAAGGGGCTACCATAGGGGTGACTTCTGGTTTTTAAGTGCAGTGATCGCAAATATAAGAACACTTATATCTGTCATGGGAGGTGCAAGCACCATCTCACACAGGCTGCAATGGCAGGCCTGTAGTCAGAGTTTTAGTGGACTGCCATGGGTGGCACAATACATGCTGCTGCCCATGGGGGACCCCTGGTGTGCCTATCCCCTGGGTACCTAAGTACCCAATACCGGGAACTTATAAGGGTACACCAGTAGCCACTTGTGGATGTACCAAAGTACTTACCAGAGCCAATTTAAGGATAGAGCACAGTGACTGGGGTCCTGGTTAGCTGGGATCCCAGCAAACTACAGTCAAAAACACCCTACACCAAGCAGATCCTACTTTCCTACACTTGTGAAAAAGACTTGGAAATGAGATCAAGATATGACTGGCCTTATATGGCCTGTACACACCTGAGTGAGATTCACAGTCTCAATAAATCAAACAAAACACAGGTTTTGTTGTTCAGGAAAGCTCAGGTAAGATATAGACCTAGAGGACGTCTTGATCGTTCTCCAAGTGTTGAAAGTCACACCTTCAGGAGCAAAAACCCTGCAAGTAATGTCATGGGCTCTGACATCTGACATCTGACATCCTTCTACATGAAATGAAACTAAGTAGCTCCCAACTTGGCAGATAGCTGCTTTGTGCAATGATCCTCACTGGATGGGCAGTATTACAAGAACCGCAAAACAACTTAACATCCCTGGGTTTATTGTATCACAGCTGCGAGGGCACCAAAAACCTAATAACGCTGAAAAGCTAACACACCAACGGATGTTGCCCAACAGGGATTTGGGAGATCTGGATGTTGCCCACCAAGATGGCAGTTCTAAAATTATTTAAAGACTTGAGCAGCAGGACTGATGCAATGAACTGCACGATCTATAAATCCTTCATTAGATTGTACCACTGATGTACAAAGATGATCACACAACCTCCCATACAAACTTGAGAGTAGGGAATACGTTTCACATGTAATTCCTTGACTGTAGCGTCCTCTGTTGGCTTCTCTGGAATTCTCTTGTCTGTATTTCTGCCGGTAGGGAAAGAAATTGGAAAATCTTTTCTGGCCGTCCCTGACATTTCTCCTTTAGCTCTGGTGCCTCATGGGGAAACCTTGATGCAAAAAGAGACCAGCCAAATGTGCCTGAATGTGACCAGACCTCCCAAAAAGGCCAGGATTGAAAGCCTTTTTTAAAAGAGATGGACCTCAGTGGCCCTTTGCTACAGGCCCATCTTTAGAGGACGCCAAGATCAACAATCTTAGAATGAACTTTAATAAGGATCAAGCACTGCCATTCTGCCAATATGGTGCAGTTGTGAGTATACCCATAAAGTAATGATTGTATGGAACAGCATGTCCTACAATATGAATTTATCGAAAAAAAATCACAAGTTTTATCAACTTATTCAGTGTATACATTTAATTCTTAATGATCATACATGTTTCAAAGTACATTTTTCCACATGGCAATATTCATTTTACAATGACATTCACGTTCTTCATGAATATTTGCTTCATATAAGTTGTGCCCAATGCATTTCGGGATTTGATGATTCCTTCCTCAAGGGCAATTTCGAACGCAATACACAATCAGGACAAAAAATCCACAGTCACAACATTTCTCACACTTCTATTAGACACCGCAGACCTTTTAAGAATCAAGGTGAGTATGTCACCATTTGGGTACCAATGCGGAACTTCAGGTTGCTCCAGGAGCTGAAAAATAGTTAGCATATTGCCCCTGAGGAAGGAATCGTCGAATTCCGAAATGCATTGGGCACAACTTGAAGAACATGAATGTCACTGGAAATCTTTTTTTTACATATTCAGATTGTAGTGCATGCTGTTACACACAATCATTCTTGTATGGGTCTACTTTCACATGTAGCAGACAGTACACATCACAGCATAGCACACTCATATATTCTCATAAAACAGGAGGAAAGTGTCTAGTTGATAAAAAGAGGTGTGCGGCAGATACATTCGATGAAGAATATGGTGCAGTTAGCATTCTCTGACATGCAAATGGCTCTCTGCGCCCCTACCACCAGTACTGTGAGATTTATTGCTACTAATTGACAGATCTAAAACTTTCATAAGGGTACTCGCCAGGTTGAGGAGTTTGTCCTGGCAGCTCTCCACGCCCTATCAGCACCCTTCTTCAGGTAAAAGAAAAGTTTTCCTATGAATGTAGACATCTGTGAGTTTAATTCCAATGCTTCTGCCCCTTTTCTTGGTAAACATAGATGGCCTAGGGTATTCCACCCGTAGCTTTATTCTGACACCCTTGTCTAGGGCCTTTCTGAATCGAGATTACATATACAGTGCTTTTCTAGGGAACAGAGTCCTGTCTACAGATTTGAAATGCTGCAAATCTTCGGGTGAAAACATCTGTAACACCTGTAATAGCTGTAACAGGGCATTCTTGGCCCTATCACCAGAAAGGTTTGCACCTATATCTACCCCCTCGTCCGAAGGTCACTTACCATGTGGCGCTGATGGAGATGGCCCCCAACACATGCCTGAGCCTTGTCGGACCCCAGGTTATATAAGCTTCGGAATGCAATACCCCTTCATCTGAGTAATCATCACTGGAGCTATCTCTGAGTTAATCTACTCTGGCTCCGATGAACATATGTTATTTGGGAAAAATTCTTTGAACTTTGCCACGAAGGTAGCCCCTCTTATGTCATAAGCCTCCGAATGCACCAGGTGATTAGATTTCTTTGAGGTGCTTATGGGTCTCAGGTCCTTCGGCCTGTCAGCACCTGCAGAAGTTGTCAAACCTAATGATTGCCTCATGGGCAAAATATGTGGGAACCAGTATATAGGCCTGAGGTAACCCCGATCGGTTTCAGAGTTATGTAGAGAGCCTTGACAATGGAGGCTTGGACAGAGGAATTAATAACTTCAGATAGGTGCTTATCCACGAAGTAGTTATGCTCCCCCTACACAATCCCACTTTGAAATATATTAAAGCCTGCTCTGAAAGTCATGTTCAGACGTGCACACTTGAGGCTGTCGGGGTAGGGACTGTTCATGTTGTGAGCTGACTTGTAAGGGGCAACTGTCATTAGCAGGTGGTCTTGGCGAGGGTTGAAGGACCTTCTTCGTGTGTAGATATGGGTTGTTATCTCCAGAAGCAATGTCAGACTCAAGGATTACACTATTCACCTAAGATTATTTCTGAAATAATCCACAGCAGGAAGGGAAACTCCAGTCCAGTCTAGAGTCCAGAAAATCCCTCCTACTGTCCACACCAAACAACAAGGTGAGAAGTAAGGAGAGGAAGCAGGGATACAAAGAACAAGGACATTTCAGATGAGCCGAACCAGCGAGCATTCAGACAAAGCACAATTGACACGCAACTAGACTCATAATGGGCCCTCTTATATAGTGCAGCAGCAGGATGTGACCTAGGAAGAAATAAAACCTCCATCCTGTATTAGGAAGACTCCCATTTCTTAAAAGAATGTCTTGTAATTAATTATAAAGGCTCCAAAAACGTTCTAGAAACAAAAATACAACAGTAATATTACTCTGACCTATGGCATCACTGAGCTGCCATAGATCCTACTCCAAATATCCTTTGGCATGCAGCGTTACAGAGACTCTGCATGCAAGGAATCAAACTCATCCTATAATCCTTACGGCGAGCTTCGTTAGAGATGCCGTGCCCAACAAGACCTGATCATCAAAGGCACCTCCAATTGACCAAAAATATAAGTGGAGGAAGGGGGGGGGGGGGTGTTTCGTAACTCTTTCTCCCACCAATAATCCTCACTTACAACTGAGGTAATGTCCTCCCACCTTATTGCCTGATTTTTGATCCTGAACCCTTACAAATGGCAGTCACTGTAAATCCGCACCCTCCGTTTATACAGAAGTGTGCCACCGATAATATTATCAACACAAGTCACATATACATGTGTGTAAACCAAAAAAGCGTGAAAGGACAAGATGGCACCTCATGTGCGCAACACCAATGGAGCTGGCTGGTTCATTCTCACCAGCTATGCCCACGTTTCTCATTATTGGTAGCCATCTTGCCTCAAGAAATGAAAATAGTGTCCAAAACAAATTGTGGTGAAAGAAAAAGAACGTGTAGTGTATGTATGACAAATACCACGAGTACGACCCCGTGAGGTTAAGATTGAAATAAGATGCACGATTCCCGATGCCAGTTTTATTTTCAACTCGTGCACTTATTCAAATTAAAAACAACCTGCATGTGTGCAGACCACTTGATGATGGGCCGACATGTTTCATTGCCTATTTCATTTCTTGGCCATTTCGTCAGAGCAGTGAGGTCGTCAATCACCTTACTGGACACTTATAGTGTTATACACAATGACATATGGAAGCCAAAGCCCCTCGAACCAGCTTTCCTCTTGGTCACTTGAGGGATACACTGTGAGTCCCTTTTCTAGGCGCATACACCCACTGTTGTATGGAATCGCCTGCACGTCCAGGAGCGCGTCCTCTCATACCCTCCTAGGAACTCTGCCTGCAGTCACCATAAAAGTGGGTAGAGGTTGCCTTGAACACACCTTTGGTTTGTGGGGTTGCACCCTGATGCTCCTCATTGAAGGATGCCAGCGCTTGAAAAAAGAACTAAGGCCTATTCTATAGTGGAGTAGGCAGCTTGCTGTTTCTTGCATCAAAGTTGCTAAATGCATTTTACAGCCTTTGTATCACACGTCGAAGGCATATAACAGAAGAACTTCAACGTGTGGCAGTGTACAAGAAGCCACATGCTTCAGCTAGATTCCACTCCTCCTTCCCCTGCATACTTTTAAAGTGCTGTTCATGGTGCCAGGTCGAGTTGGAGACCGGCAGTGGCTATGGTAGCCACACACACCTTCAGTGTCTGACAAATGAGAAGAAGACGGGCTGAATAGTTTAGGGCAGAAACAAGAAACTTACCTGTAACATGGCAGGGTCACAGAGAGAGAGGCAGACACTGGGGAAAAGAAGCACACAACGTTCAGAAACAATACAAGGTACCCCAGTCATCAGTAAATAATGCACAAGACCGTACACGCGTGATACAAGATTAACTTAAAATATAGACAGGTACTTATTTTTGCTGCTGAGTGGTTAGAAAAGAGGACTATTGGCTAGCAGAGAGTGTCTTTATGATCCACACCACGTCCTTCTTGGCTGGAATGTTATCTTGTGTTATGCTTTACTGAAGACGCATGGGACATGCAGTCCTCGTGTTCTTTTTATACTTTTCTTGCGAATAAATGGATGCTTAGTATGCAAAATAAAGAAAACAAGGCATAATCTTCACCTCTTAGCCTGACATAGAATTTGGCTATCAACAGAGCACCCTATTCTTCAGCTACAAAATAATTAGTATAGTTTACAGTAACCATAATGTGGTATTGGCTCGATCGCTCACCAGTCATCTTCATTACTCTTAATACTACTTGCCCTTGCCTCAGTTATTATTTCATAAGGTGAATCCCAACTTTGAGGACAGGAAACAAAGCAGAAATACTAACAATATATCCCACCGACCCTTAGCTGGGCACTATAAACAATAGCATTCCAGCATCTTCCAGTATCCGTAAGTCCCGTGAAAGACATGGGTGGGGGTGCTAGAGAGCCTGGCCACAAGATGACCACCACCCAATGAGGCTATGCAGGCTAGAACGAATATCTGTCATTTATTTGCCTCCATGGGCTGCATTGGTGAGGACCGGCTAGCAGAGGGGACCCCACAGAAGTTGGGACACAGGTGGAGCCCACAAAGTAATACCGTGGGCGGAGGATTTGGTGAGGCAGATCACTGCTGCAGTCACAGCCTGATGCCCTGAGCATGGCGTGGGCTCCACGAGAACTGAGGCGTTCCCTACTGGCAGTGGTGTCGGCAGAGATAAGAGCATAAGAGGCTGGTGCAGGGGGGCCCAACGAGAGGAGCTGCCGCATTGGGGGCGTCTGGAGGTGGCATCTGAGGCCCAGCTGACCATAGAATATACGCAGGGTGTCTGAAGGCGGCATCTGAGGCTTAGCTGGAGGGAGTCAACGTTCAGAGCGGACCCTGCGGCTGGCGACGACAAGCCGGATGTCTGTTGGTGAGAGACCTGGAGAAGACAGAGGAGGCCGCTGCCAGGCTAGAAGTGGTGGTGACGCCTACGGCTTCCCTAAAATTATGACACAGAAGACAGGCGGCCCAGCGGTATGCGGGGTGGCCTGCGTCATTTGTCTGGACAGGCAGTGATAGACAGGTGAGCCGGCCCCGTCAGAGCAGGAATCAAGCCTAGCATAAGGTCTGGCCCTACAGAGCGGGGTCCAAGCATAGAGTAGAAGTGTGAATCTGGCGGGCCCTGCTCAATAGGTCAAACTGAGAGAGGAAAACTAGAGTGCCTTTCGAGCCCCCCTTAAGGGTGTGGCCACTTTCAACTGTGGTCAGGAGTATCGTTTCAATAACGCACTGAGAAATAAGAAACAATAATGTGAAATGAAGGCTATTCAAGTTGGAGTGGCACCTTTATTTTAACACACACATGTATATCAATAAGGCATATTGCTAAAAACACTCTTTAAGAAAACCTGGCTTCACTCTGCCAGAAAATATGCAAGATATCAATTGTTCCTAAAATACTGCGAAGTGAACAAGAGTAACTATCTAGTAAAATATAGCTTTTGGTGTAGGATGGAGGCTTTAAGAAGGCATTAAATCCTGCTCAAGAGAATACTATGTCTACACACAACTTTCTGTGGAGTAACTTCTCACAGGTTTAAGTATTCTAGCAAGAGTAAAATATCAGAGGCTAAGATTAAAAAAAAGACACAATTGAATTTTCAGCTGGTTTATATAGAGAACATTTCTATCAGGCCTGGTGCCTTTAAGCTCCTATCTAGGGAGAAGAACCCTAGAGGATCTTATACTAAAATGATACCTATAATGCAAGGAATTGGGTATGGATGAAAGAGCACCTGGCAAGTTAAGATAATTAAGAAAATTGAAATGCTATCTTATTCAGGAAGGCATCACCTGGTAGAGTAGGTTCTGGCAGTCCCAAATCAGATAGTCGGTTGACCGGAGAACCGCCCAAAGAGTCAGCTTGGAGAGTTCTGCCTTCTAATTGTGATGGTGAATCTTTTATACCTAAAATCACAGAACTGACACTGTCCTGACGTACTTTCTGACGCAGGTGGCTTGACCGCATTGTCCTAGGACAGTGGGGGCGGTCAGGTGTCCTAACGGTTGGTTGGCCATGCTTGACCGCAGAACATAAACAAAGAACATCTTGTCCTGTACATATTTCTAAAAATATATGTGAGAGCGGAACTTACGATAGGTACTGCTATTGCGAGAGGTTGCGGCTTTTACTTCGTGCAAGCAATGTTTCAAAATAATGTTTCAGTGGAAAGTCCCAAGATGTGTCAACCCCCCAAGATGTGTCAACCTGCACCAGCTGGGTCTTGTGTACGTGTGTGAGGGTGTTGGTCTTGATGCTGTGGAAACTTACTGTACTTCACGTCAGGCCAATTTACCACGTTGTTTTTCAGTGCAACAGAAATGCATGTTTAACATTAGTGTGGGCCTAGTGCATTTTGCATGTCTTTTTGGCCTTTGCCTTGGATCTATAACCCCAGGATTCAGGGAATTTGTGGGACTTAATTTGCTGATCATGCATAGCAAAATTGAGGGTTTTCAAGCATATTTTCAGGTTCTCTCTGGTAGGGCCACATGTGACATTTTCACTATCAAGGCAGATAAGAAGTGCTCTTTTTGGTGATCAGATGGTAGAGCGTGATTTTAACCCTTCATCATCTCCCCCGTCTTGTTCATTTATGAACACACTCTTAACTGAGTATCTCGTTGACCCTTCAGCCAGGGGGGGTATCCAGGGCATGTCGTTAACATAACACTTCAAACTGCCTTGGAACTGCTCTTTTTTCTTTGCTCTAGCTCCATCTGGCCTAGCAAGTATGTCGGCATATTCGGCGCCTGATTCTTTAAGCAGACGCTCGTATTGGGCTGCTGTTGGGCTTGTGCTCATGGTGTCCCTACCTGGGGGGAGTGGGGGAGCCGTTGGTATGTCATAGTGGGTGCCAGGTGCAGCTATCTCGCTCATTTCTAATTTTAATCCAGTCCCATCCCCGGGAAGTAGATCCATGTCTTCATACTTGGTTATCTGGTAGATCCCTGTGCTAGCATAATTCATCCCTACTGCCTTGGTACTTAATCTTTTAATGCAATGGCTCCCTATCTGAAAGGCGCAACACAGTATTATTAAAATCCCAACAAGGGGTATCATCAATTTCAGAATTGCTGTTAGCCATGAAGGCATCCAGTCAAGATTGAACCAGTCTGTTGGAATAATGTCCGCAGGGGCACCTCCTTCATCGGTCATTTCTTTTCCCAAGATGGTCAACTCCTCAATGGCTCTTGCTATAGATCTGTTATCCTCATCATTTCCCGGTATGAACGTGCAGCAGGATTTTCTGATTTGATGACACAGACCACCATCTTTGGCCGTCAGCATGTCGAGGAAGTAGCGATGTTCCAGAACCATTAGTCTTAATGGGCGCAGTTCTTCCCTTATTGCATTTAGGCCGTCTCTGGTGCTGTTGATGGCTTTCATGACCTCATAGCGTGTTACTTCCAGCCAACGGGAATTGGCCTGAGTTTGGAACATTGGGAATGCCCCTCCGAAGAAAAGCTGGGCCTCGTTGAAGAGGCGGAATTCTTCTGGGACTTTACCACAGGCCTCTGCTGCGAAATACTCCGCTGTTCGCCGGTGTCAGTGGAGGAATGTTACGTCACCTGTCATTGGATGTGACAGTATGTGGGAAGCATTCGATGCCGGCACAACCAGATGTACTTCATGCAAAGTTACCAAAGAGCACAGTCCGAGCCACTGAGGAGGAAGCTGGGGGTAGATGTATTCTCCGCACGCCCAGTAGTAGTCCATTAAAGTGGAGGTGCCGAACTGCATATCGAAATTGAAGATAGTTGTGTTACACTCTGAGTTACGCCCATCAGATACAGTGCTGTTACCTATGAAACAAAGAGAAGTTTTTTTTAGTTTAAATCCTTTTTTATGTTCGGACATTCCTTCCCCACCCCAGGTGTACCTTCCGCTCTCCTGAGCCCATATGTGATCACACTTATCCTCAACTCCAGTCAATATCTTCTCCATACTCTGTCTCTCCAGCCCAAGGGGGTCCTAAGGCTGCCGCCTTACACCAAAATCCTCCCGGGCTCTGCCATTTGTTGTTAAGGTAGACCTGCGCTAGGAGGCGTAGCATTGTCCTATTCTGGCATGGGCATGGGCCTGGGGGGTGTTTGTATGATACATCGCATCCTGCCCGGGGTATGTAATTTGTTATATACCCACGTTTTCTAATGCCACGTTCCTGCCAATCCATGTTATCTACACCTATCCTTCGCATTTCCTTGAATTCCTCCCCGAGTTTAGCTGGGTCGGTGACAACTGTGTGCACAGTGTAAATGTAATCCCATGTAGTGGTGTTTACAAGTGTAACCGTCATTTGAGCTGAAAGGACCCGAATCTGCCCTTTTATCCGGCAGAGGTACAAGTGCAGAAGGCACATGGCTATGTGCGGTGGGACTTCCTTGGGAAAAATCAGTCTGTAAGCACCTACTGCATGGGGAATGTAGGAACATACGTAGCACAATTCATTTGTTACTGTTTTCCCTACCGCTGTCACGTCCCTGTACCAGGAGTTGTCTACTAGAGAGGAGTGGACCGAGTGATCCCTTACTGACTGCTGTAGGCCTAATATGGACCCAAGGCCTTCTTGGATTTCTACAAGATGTTGGAATGTTTTGGACGGGTATCCTTTAGGCTTGTGTCGATTCCCTATATGGGTCCCAGGGATGAATGGGGAAGGGATACAGGGTTTTGTCTTTGTTAAGTAGGGGGGGATGGCAAAGGCGAATCTACGTGATCTATGGTGGCGGGAAGGGCGTTGACGGGACGCTCGTTCTGAGGCATTGGTAGCTATATTCCACGAACTATTCCTTTCCTCTGGGGTAAAGGGTGAGAGTTCAAGGTGCACACTAGTGTGCGTGTCACTAGCAGTGCTATTTTCTGGGAGTTCAGTACCTAGTGTGTGGTGTGTTGCTTTCTGCTGTTTGAGTGTGACCGCTGGTACAGTGGATGGAACAGTGGACAGTAAGGCATCTTGGCTGCTTCTATCATTATAACTTTTCACAGCAAGAAAATAGATACACCAATTAAGAGTAATTAGTGCCACTCCAACAATGATACAGAACATAAATGTGATAAGAGTACATAACTTCGCATCACGGCTGCCGCATTCCTGGAACAGCACGGGGGTGTCATCTTCTTCTTCTTCCTCGACAGTGGATGGGAAACCGCTGTCCTCGTTCAGGCGGACCATGGGCATGTCGCTTTCCTCTCTCAGTCCATTGTTTGTTGCTGCGGTGGCCCAGGATCGAGGCGGATGTCCCGTCTGTGGATCCATGCCTTGCGCTCAGCTATCCGGACGGCAGTTGGAGATGAATCAGTCACTGCAAAGGGGCCGTCGAATTTGGGGTCTTTCCACTTCCTGACGTGCCTCCGGATGAAGATCAGAGTCCCAGGACGGACAGGTGGCAGCTCTGGATTGGTGGAGCTCTTCTCCTTCCTTTTGGACACCTGGGCAGAAAGGAACTGCATAGCGCAGGTTAGTGTGGACACAAAATCGTAAAGCTCAGCTTTAACTATCTCTGACGATGACTCACTGTTAGTTTTGGGCCTGGTGGAGGGGATAGTTACATTTATGGATCGTCCAGTGACAAGTTGGTAGGGCGTGAGGTGGTGATCCGAGCTTGGGGAGTTTCTTAGTGAGTAGAGGGCAAGTGGAAGGCAGTAGAGCCATTTCTTACCGATGGTGGCGCTGATTTTGCTTATTTTGTTTTTGAGCAGGCCGTTGAATTCAATGTTTTGGGAAGGAGTACACCCGGGGAACAGAAGCTGTCCCCCAAAACAGGCGTCAGCTACTTTAGACTGGATTGGGTGCCTGGGAAAAACACTTGATAGGACTGTTGGTCCTCCCCACCCCTCAAGGTCTAGGATAAAATATATGTAAAAGCCAGCCGGTGTTTGGTATATAGTAGTACTCAGTATCCTGGGCATGGGGATAGTAACGTCTTGGTGATGCTGTATGTTCTGTGCAGAAAGGTGTATGTGTCTCACCTATGTATTCTCCCCCTAGACGCTGGGAAAGTTAGTGAATTGATCTTTTATGAGCTCGTCTCCAATTTCACAGAAGACAATGTGCATAAGTATTAGCCTTAAGTCCAATTCTTCGGGTCCCCGATATACACCTGTACCTGAGAAGTCAGGAAATTCAAGATTATACCGGACAAGGGCCAGGATAATTTTACTCTGTATAGGGTTTCGGGGCCAGGAAGAAGTGTAGGTGGTGGGTATTTCTAAGCCTGGAGATACTAGGCGGACATGTATGTGGATCCACCGGGGTGTTTTGAGCAATGATACGCTTACTATTATTTTGTCAAATAGCGCCCGAAGTGCTTGCATCAGGCTTGGAATGAAATGAGGTGTGTCCTGTGTGAGGGTGTGCTATTTCCGTCTATGTTTGAAGGTGTTTGGTGCCGGTTCACTGGGGCACGAAAAGGCGGGTGCGATAGATAGGGTAATTTGTCTGGTGTGGCTAAAGTTGATGTTGAGTACTTGAAGGATTGTGAGAAGAACCGCGCTGGTGAGGGGGGTCACGTGGATAAAACAGGATGGGTGTCCGTCTGAAATACCCACAACGTTATTGTTGAATAGAAATATTGTTATATTATCGCGAGTATTATAGTTCATTCCCCTACATAAAATGGGAACAGTGGGGTAGGTTGTGGGAACAGTGGGGTAGGTTGTCGATGTTAGGTAGGGATGCAGGGCCTGCGTGGTCTTGCAAATAATCGGACAACAGTGCTCTTAACAGAGGTGCTGTATCGTCCTCAGATTGCCAGTAGGAAGAATTGGCATCTGAGACTGAGGGTGGAGGAGAGTCATGATCTTCACCTTCCAGGGGTGGGATGGACGCCGCTTCAGATGGGGCAACTGACTGTATGGAATCCACTGAGGACTCTTCGTCAGTGATAAAGATGGGTGAGTTTGCGGGATGGTGAGGGTATCCTGGGTATTCACGGGGCAGGAAGGGGGGAGCAGATAGGGTGGAGGAATTAGAGGCTTCTTCTGCATACAGCAGGTCAGGGCGGGTAGTGTCTGGGGATGGCGGAGTGAGAGATATATCTGGGAGGGCGTTATATATGTCGTTCAAAGAAATGGCAGAAATGTGAACTTGGGTGTTTTGAGTGAAGTTGATGCCTAAGAGTGCCCAGGTGGATGCCAGTAAGCCTTGACGTGGGCCGTCAAGGAGAGCTATTCGGTCAGAGGTGGTATTATGAACAGCCTCAGGAATACCGTTAACAAACTGGATATTACAATGGATGATGCATGGTGGGGCGTTGGACATCACTGATATAGGGGGAGACAAAACATGACGGTGTGGGAGGGCAGAAAGAGGGAGGCAAGGGGTAGGACAGGATATAGTTATCCCCTCCTCTTTTGACAATCAATTGCACGAGCAAATGAGAGGCAAAAGAATGTAATGGAATTTAGAAAGTGCGAGGCAAAGTTTTGTCAGTTTGTAAATGAGAAGGGGATGCTACCTAGCAAGGGTGCAATAAAGGTAATGTCAGTGAGTATGCACCCCAGACACCGGGGGGCTGGGAAGAAGGAGGTCAAACAAGGGGTGGACAATGGTGCAGATGCTATCAAAAAGCACAAGCAATGTTATCAAAAGCACAAGCAATGAGACTGATGACATAAAGCACGACAGATGAACACAGGACAGGGAAAAAAAACAGCGAGAAATGCATTTTAAAAACAAATACTGATGGAGCAATAAATAGTGATCAGGTAAAAAGGGTGCATGTTAAAAATAAAAAAGAAGGAAGGGACGTGATATGTGAAAAAGGAAACAGAAAGAATGTAGATGCTGTTTGTAAAGGAGCGGATGAGACAGGCCGGGTGTAGGACCCTGAAAAGGGAAGTAAGTCGTGAGGCAAGTGTGCCGATGTAGAGTGGAGAAGAGGTGGGGGGAGGCTGGGGAAGAGAGAGAGAGAGAGAGAGATGGAGGATGTAGAGAGGGATGAAGAAGTAGCGAGGGAGTGTTGATAGGGGGTGGGGGGTGCGTGTAGAGCGTCAGTAGGAGAGGGAGGTGTGAAGTGCCGTGGAATGTAATGAATGACGGTGGCAGGGTGTGTTCCACAGAGAGGACAAACCACTTCCTCTTTTTGTGTGCGCAGAGGGCAAGCTGTCAAAGGCGATCGGCGCTGCCTTCTGACAAGGTGAAGCGTAAGAGAAACAATAATACCCACTCCTTGCACAAAAATACCCAATCCATGAAGAAATAAATCAGGAGGAAAAGGAAGGGGAGAAGTGAAGGGCGGAAAGGCAGTCCTCATAAATGAATTTGCAGGGTCTAGAGGCTCCGAGGAGGAAGATGCAGAGTAAAAAGAATATGAAACGAAAGTTAAAGGCACAATTTTAAATCATGAAAAAAAAAACAGTAAATGAGATCCGTATATACCAAAGCATAATGAAAAGTGTAAATGACATTCTTATATAATATAAAATGGAAGTGAAACCAGAATGCAAGGCAGAGAAATGCAGTGACTACTACCCAAAATAAGAGACCCAACACTGGTGTGATTGCAAAATGAAACAATAGAGAACAGAATCAAACTGGAGACAGGCAAATCGTAGTATCTGTCCAGGAATTAAAACCTGGACCCCATGCAAAACCTGAAATGCAGAGGGAGTATGAATCTAGAATTTGTCGTGGAATAAAACCTCGACGCCATGCATGCTTAGGACCCAAAAACTAGATTCAGTCGGAAACTGAAAGTCCGACCCCATTGAGTGATCAGTAATGCTGAGGGTGCGAAAATATAGGACCGTAGGACCTTTCTGACGTGTGAACCATCCCCTCTGGACTTACAACCAAACCGGCAGGAGTTAAAAGAAAACAGAGAATACCACAAAATCTCTCAATCCCCTCCGGGCTTACAACTGGCAGGGGCAAAGCACAACAGGAGAAAGCCACAAAGTGACGGCATCTGAAACCACATCTGAAGCCACAGGAAGCAGTGAAGCATACGCGAGAAACGGGTACTTTAAATTGTAACTGGCAGCGGAGAAGAAAGTGACAAATTGTGACCACACAAAGAGATAGAGAGAGGGTGCTAATCCTGGCCAGACAGACTGCTGACAGTGGGGCAAGGGTTAGTGCAGAGATGCCCCAGAGATCCTGCCTCCAAACAGACACCAAGGGCAATGCAAGGAAAAGAACAAAAATATCCCTGGCTTACCCCGTGGCCAGCAGAGGAGATCGGACTCTGTGGCACACTCTGTAGCCGTGCTCTCGACCCACCACCAGCAAGAATCGTCTTCCTAGGATTTAAACGTGGTCTCCGGCTGAGAGAGGGAAACTAGAGGCCCTTTCAAGCCCCCTTAAGGGTGCGCCACGTTCAACTGTGGTCAGGAGTATCGTTTCAATAACGCACTGAGAAAGAAGAAACAATAATGTGAAACAGCAGTAAACTGAACAGGCCAATAAGGTGTGACATCGGCCCCCTCTGCTGGTACTCATAGAAGTGGGAACCGATTGCATGAGTAATTGCCCAGAGCTGGGGTGCAGCATAGTGTAGGGGAAGTCAAAGGCTTGGTAGGCAGCCATATTACCGAACCCTTGCTTTTACCAGTGTGACAGATCCCGCAAGGAGGCCCCCTCCCATTGTTTCTGAATTGGCTCTGCTAGAAGGAGAGAACAACTGCGATGGGGGTTCCCACATGGTTCCTGTCAGGATGGGGTAAACTGACACCCGTCAATCCATGTTGCTTTTGACTAGCGCATGCCAACTTGGGGACCAGTGATCCCACCAGAAGAGGCGCAGCAGGAATTCAAAATGAACGGGGCATTCTCTCAGGAACCCAACATCAGGAAAATATTTAGAGATCTTAAGCAGTCCCTTATGGCGATTGACAGTAAAATCGACTCCCTGGAAGATATGTTTGATCGCCTAAAAGAAAATGTGGCCAGTCATCAGGGCTGAACTGGGAACAGCAACCAGCCTTGGCAGATTGCTGCTCGACCGGCCTTGGGAGCGGGTGGTCTAGCAAGAAGCACAGCTCCCGCTTTTATTACAGGGAGCTGATATTGCAGCAATGCTTCAAAACCAGCCCCTTGTGACAATACTGGCCCCCAAGGGCACACAACCATCCTCCGCCTCACCCGGAAAATGCCTGGTGCCCGCAACGACCAGTCCAGCCCTGCCACTCATGATGAAAAGCTGGGACATTTGGAACAGCAAACATCGTCAATGGAGGACTAAAGGAACATTGCTTAGGAGAAACTGCTCCAAATGGAAAAAGTGCTTGAACTAATCCGCAACAAAAATGAGGACTGAGAAGCTACATCCAGGCAGAACAGCATCAGAATTATCGGAGGAACCGTGTCGAACATTATGTGGAGATGTTGCGGGCCCTGTTCAGGGATTAGTCGTCAAGCGTCTCCATTGTGGAGCAGGCCCATAGATTGCTGGGACCGCGGCCTCTACCGAGCACTACTGCCATGCCCATTATTGCACATCTTCTAAATTACAGAGACAGCGATACTGTGCCTCGGCTGGTGCAGGCTCAACAAACACTGTTATACCAAGAGAATAATTTGTCAATTTATCCAGGCTTCGCACTAGCCATACAAGCTGCGAGGTGCAACTTCTTGCCAGTGAAAAGATCTCTTCAAAAGACTGACACTAAATATTCCTTGCTTTATCCCGCTAAGTTGCATATCTTCTACACTGGCAAAACTTCCTATTTTACAGACCTAAGGCCTGTGAAGGGCATTCGACCAGAGAAGTCGGAATCCGATCGGCACAGGAACCTGATGAAACCAGCCGCATCAGTGACAATGACTGATCTAACAGTTTACTGGGGGGGAGCATGGCAGGGCTCTACGCTCTTTACCGTCCAACAGAAATGTTGAAATGAGGGACCTAAGGGAACTTCCTTATTCTGGAATATTTAGATGTGGATGTCTCTGCTCCATGGTTGGTCGGAACCTGCTGGCTGTATTTTTTGTTTCAGCCACCCAGCTTACTCTAAGCTGGGAAGTGCTGGGTAACTAGTGTCTCCCCACAGGGATGATTCCCTAACATGTTATGTTGTTAGCCCATGAAGGCTTTGTTTGGCTTGGGGAGTATTTACCCAGCCTGATTGGGGGCTGTAGTGGGTGGATGGTGGATGTTGTTGGGGTTGGTTACTTTGACAAGCTCATTCTTCTTCTTTCTGTCACCGACTCTGTTCCTTCTTTTTTCCCTGACCGTCTCCTCCCCTTTTGTAGTCACAGGGGGGCTTTTGAGTGTGAGGTGTGACCTGAGGCCACATGCTTGGCTGTATGAGTCCCAATTATGGCACAATTGAAGGTGATTATCTAGAACATTTCGGCTTGAATGACAGACGCAAAGCGAGATTGGATGCCTCTCATCTGACTCGGCATGGCGCAGATGTCTGCCTTTTATAAGAATTGTATATTACTGAACATACCAGTATGCGCTTGCGGGTGGGGTGGATTGGTGAAAAAACACGTGGCATGCTACTCAAATTATGCCTGTGGGGTTGCTATCTTTATTAAGAAAGTATTGCCCTGGCGCACTAGTGCGACCCTCTGTGATAAACAAGGCAGATATGTGATGATAGCTGCCCACCCTTTTGGGGGGGGGGGGGCACCCCCTCAGACTTGCATCCATCTATGGTCCCAACATAGATGACCCTGACATTTTTGCAGAGATTTGGAGAAGATTGATAAGACACTTTGGGGCCTGGCGTGATTCTGTGGGGGGACAATATAATGTGATCCTTGACCCTCTGAGGGAAAGGTCGGGGCCTCCCAATGCCCCATCCCAGGGCTGTGGAGCAGCTCCGTTCAGTTATAGCAGATAATGGAATGGTTGATATTTGGAGGAGTAGGAATGGAGATAAGGAGGAGGGCAATGCATATCCGCTATTGGTCCCTCTTGGCCGAGGATTGATTATTGGCTTGCTTCACCCAGGAGATAAAGCCCCCAGCATGGATGGCCTGTCAGCTATGTTTTATAAGGAATTTACAGCTTTGCAGTTTATAAATATTTGTAGTGAGTCAATGGAAAAGGGCGTATTGCCCTTCGCTAAGAATAGCGCTTATTATTACAATCCTGAAGCCAGACAAGGACCCACAGAGCTGCGAATCGTATAGATAATTGTCCATGATTAATGTGGACAACAAAACTATGGCCAAACAAATTGCTTCACGGCTCCTTCCTTTGCTGCCCCTCATAATGCGGCCAGATCAATTCGGTTTTGTTCCAGGTAGAGCCATAACGCACAACCTGCATACCTTTTTTGCCACACGCCAGGAGATAAACTATTCCCTGGAGGCGGCTGCAATTTTTCTTGATGCCACGAAGGCATTTGATTCCCTTAAATGGCTGTATCTATTTAAGTTGGGCGCTCGTCTGGGGATAAGTCCTAAATTCATCCATCTGACCAATCTCCTCTACCCAAAACCCACTTCAAGGCTCCGGATTAATGGTTTGATCTTACCCCCCATTTCAGGTCTCTTGAAGGACAAAGCAGGGATGCCCACTCTCTCCCATCCTTTTCGTCGTGGCCATGGAGCCCTTGGCAGTGCGCCTCAGGCAGCAGCATGCCCACTGAGGCTTGGCTTTCACACCCTGGGTGGTACTGGTTTCCCTGTACGTGGACAATATTACTCTATATGTTAAACATCCGGCCAAAACCTAGATCCACTGATCAGGGAGTTCTTTGGAATTGGCTGATTATCAGGCATATACGTTAACCCAATCAATCAATCATATCATTTGTAAAGCGCACTATTCACCCGTGAGGGTCTCAAGGCGCTGGGGTGGGGAATGCTGCTACTGCTCGACAAGCAAGGTCTTGAGTTTTCTGAAGGTCTGCCGTAGGTGGATGGGGAAGGTGTTCCAGGTCTTGGCGGCAAGGCAGGATAACGATCTGCCGCCAGAGGACGCTCTTCAGAAGCGGGGGACTGTGGCTAGGTCGGCGGAACGGAGTTGGCGAATGGGGGTGTAGAACCTGAGTCATCTGTTGAGGTACGTTGGTCCGGTGTTGTGGAGTGCCTTGTGTGCGTGGGTGAGGAGCTTGAAGGTTATCCTCTTGTTGACCCGGAGCTAGTGCAGATCTCTCAGGTGGGGTGTGATGTGGCTGCGGCGAGGGATGTCGAGGATCAGGCGTGCAGAGGTGTTCTGTATGCGTTGGAGCTGTCTCAGGAGTTTGTCCGAAGCTCCTGCGTAGAGGGCGTTTCCGTAGTCCAACCTGCTGCTGACGAGGGCCTGGGTGACCATTCTTCTCGTTTCAGTGTGGATCCACTTGTAGATCCAAGGAGCATGGGAGGGTGTTGAAGCAGGAGGATAAGACGGCGTTGACCTGTTTAGTCATGGAGAGGGTGGAGTCGAGGATGACCCCTAGGTTGCATATGTCGTCGGTGGGTGTTAGAGCTTTTCCCAGTGCTGTCAGCCACCAGGAGTCGTCCAAGGCCGAAGGGGTGGTCCTAGGATGAGGACCTCCATCTTGTCCCAGTTCAGCTTCAGTCGGCTGTTCCTCATCCATTCAGCGACGGCATTCATTCCTTCGTGAAGGTTGGTTTTGGCGGTGTGGGGGTCCCTTCAGGTGCCTGACCCAGTTGTGGGTTCGCAGGAGCTCTGTGATAACATATCAGAGTTTTTCTACAAGAAAATTGAGGATATCTATCTTGCCTTGGAAACCCAGAGAAATACTCTGGGTGATTCCTCTCTTCAAACCTTGGTCAACTTAGAAGCTTGGCCTAAAGACCACTCCAATAGTCTAACGGATTTCCCGCTACTTACCCTTGAAGGACTTGAGCTTCTGCTTGATAGGACTAAATCTTCATCCCCTCTTGACCCCTGCCCTCTGAAGACCCTGAAGGAATGTAGATCCACACTTCTTCCGCCTCTTCTGGAAGTGATGAACGGTTCCATAACTCAGGGTACTTTCCCCTTAGTCTGGAAGATGGCGATAGTGAAGCCCCTGCTTAAGAAGCCCATGCTGGACCCGGAACAGTTGAAAAATTTTAGACCTATTTCACTGTTACCCGCTCCCGCAAAAATGCTTGAATCTCACCTCAATTTCCATCTTTCTACCTTTCTGGATTCATCTGGGTTTCTTGACAGCTCCCAGCATGGATTCCGAAAGGCCCATAGTACGGAGTCAGCTTTGACTATGGTGGTAAATAACATCCGTATGAAGGTGGATTCAGGCCAAACCACAGTGCTGGTCTTATTGGACCTCACAGCAGCTTTTGACACCCTGTCACCCTCTACTCTTACATCTCGGTTGAGGGAGGCAGGGATTGCCGGTTCGGCTTTGAACCTTCTGCACTCCTTTTTACATCACAGAGAGCGGAGAGTCAAGCTTGGCGAATTCCTTTCCCCTGCCAAATCCTTGCAGTGTGGGGTGCCACAAAGGTCGGCCCTTGGTCCGACCCTATTTACCATTTATGTTGCCCTCCTGGCTAGGTTAGTAAAATCTCAGGGGATGGAAGTGGTGTCATACGCCGATGACACACAAATCATGGTGTCACTGGCCCACTCAGTTTCTACATCCGCCACCAACTTCAGGATCTGTATGCAAACAGTCTCTGACTGGATGCTCCAGAATTCCCTGAAGTTGAATGGAGACAAAACTGAGATCCTGGTCTTTGGTAAAGACCAGGATATCTGGTCCAATGAGTGGTGGCCGTCTTCGCTGGGAACCTGTCCATCGCCCTCCCAGTCAGCTAGAAACCTAGGCGTAATTTTTGACACCTCTCTGTCCATGACTCTACAGGTCAACCGAACGGTTGCCACCTGCTGGGGGGTCATAAAAATTCTCAAGAGAATTCTTCACTATCTCTCTCCCACAGTACGTAATCAGACGGTGGTGGCATTGGTGGGTTCCAGGTTGGACTACTGCAATGCACTCTATGCAGACTCCAACAAGGGACTCATTCATCGACTTCAGGTTGTGCAAAATGCGGCTGCTCGTTTTGTTCTTGCACTTCCCAATGTATCCTCTGCTACAATGGCCAGAAAGAGTCTCCATTGGCTCCCCATACATCTGAGGATCTCTTTTAGGATCCTATGCCTAGCCTACAGAGCCCTGACAGATGGGCCACCCAATCCTCTAGGCGCCCTGCTGACTCGTTACTTGCCCTGTAGATTTCTTAGATCTTCGGAGATGAA
Source organism: Lissotriton vulgaris (assembly GCF_964263255.1). Classification (NCBI taxonomy): domain Eukaryota; kingdom Metazoa; phylum Chordata; class Amphibia; order Caudata; family Salamandridae; genus Lissotriton; species Lissotriton vulgaris. The sequence continues at coordinate 852,121,539 of NC_141695.1, forward strand.
TTTGCTGGTGGTTCCTCGTGCCAGAATGGTACGGTGGGACAACAGGGCATTTTCCATTGTTGCCCCTAAACTATGGAATTCGCTTCCCCGAGAGATTAAGACTCAACCATCTCTGTCACTTTTAAAAAAAGCGCTGAAAACCTGGTGTTTTATCAAGGCCTACCCACATTAAGAGTACACTTTAATAGCTGGTATCTTTTGGTTAGGCGCCTTGACGCCCATTGGGCTTAGTTGCACTATAGAAATTTACTTTCATTTCATTTCTTGGCGAGGGAGAGGATCAGCTGGGTGTCATCGGCGTAGGAGATGATGTTGAGGTCTTGCCGAAGGGTGACGTGGGCGAGCGGTGCCATGTAGATGTTAAACAGAGTTGGGCTGAGGGATGAGCCCTGCGGTACGCCACAGATGATCTTGGTGGCTTCGGAGTGGAAGGGGGGAAGGTGGACGCTCTGTGTTCTGCCGGAGAGGAAGGAGGTGGTCCAGTCCAGGGCCTTCTCTTGGAACCCGGCATTGTGGAGGCGTGTTCATCGTGTGTGGTGGCAGACCGTGTCGAAGGTGGATGACAGGTCCAGGAGGATGAGGGCCGCAGTTTCTCCGTTGTCCAGCAGGGACTTGATGTCATTGGTGGCGGCGATGAGGGCAGTCTGGCTGCAGTGGTTGCTGCGGAACCCGGACTGGGAAGGGTCCAGGATGTTGTTCTCCTCTAGGTAGCGGGTCAGTTGTTGGTTGACGGTCTTCTCGATGACCTTTGCCGGGAACGGGAGCAGGGAGATGGGCCGGAAGTTCTTGAGGACCTTGGGGTCCGCCTTGGGTTTCTTGCGCAAGGCGTTGATCTCAGCGTGCTTCCAGCACTCCGGGAAGGTTTCTGTCTCGAAGGAGGTGTTGATGACTTTCCGAATATGGGGTGGGATGGATGTGCTGGCTTTGTTGAAGATGTGGTGTGGGCATGGGTCTGACGGAGATCCGGAGTGGATGGTGTTCATGATCTTGATGGTGTCATCGTCGTTGATGTTGGTCCAGGAGAGCAGACGGTTGGTGCAGGTGGTGGTCGTGGTGGCGGAGGTATCAGTGGTTGTCGTGGAGTTGAAGCTGTCGTGGATATCTGCGATCTTGCGGTGAAGAAGGTGGCCAGCGAGTCGCACAGGTCTTGCGAGGGTTGGACGTCATTGGTGTTGGAGCTGGGGTTGGAGAGTTCCTTCACGATGTTGAAGACCTCTTTGCTGTTGTGCACGTTGTTGTCTAGGCGGTTTTTAAAGGAGTTCCTTTTGGCTTATTGATGAGGTGATGGTGTCTGCGGGTGGTGTTCTTGTTGGCTGCGTGGCTGTCCGGTGTTCGTTCATGGAGCCAGATCTTCTCCACCTTTCGGCAGGTTTACTTGGAGACCCGGAGGTCTTCAGTGAATCAGCTGGCTTTCTTGTTGGTGTGACTGTTGGAGGGTTTCTTGATCAGGGCGAGGGTGTTGGCGCAGTTGTTGATCCACTGTCTGATGTTGCTGGCGTCGGGGTCGGTGGGGTCGGTGCGTGGGCTCTGGGCGAGGGTGGTGGTTAGCTGGTCTTCGATGACTTTGCTCCAGCAGCAGCAAAGCATCTGTTGGGTGCGGTGGTGCGTGGTGGGTTTCTTGAAGGTGAAGTGGATGCAGCGGTGGTCGGTCCAGTGGAGTTCGGTGGTGTGGTTGAAGGAGACGTGAGGGCTTGCGGAGAAGATAAGGTCAAGCGTGTGACCAGCAGAGTGGGTGGGTGTTGTGACAAGTTGTCTGAGTCCGAGGTTGTCTATCAGGGTGGGGGAGTTGGTGTTGTCATTGTTCTCGAGGTGGAAGTTCAGGTCCCCAAGGAGGATGTAGTCTGTGGAGGCGAGGGCATGTGTGCTGACTAAATCGGCAATGGAGTCGCTGAAATGTGGTAGGCATCCGGGGGGTCTGTAGATTAGGGTTCCTCTGAGGGTGGTGTAGGGGTCGGTGTGGATCTGGAAGTGCAGGTGTTCAGCGGTGCTGAGGGTGTCGTCGGTGTTGGTCGAGGCTCTGAGAGTGTTCCTGTGGACAATGGCGATTCCTCTTCCTGCTCCGTTGGTGCGGTCCCTGCGGGTGATCTTGTAGCCTTCCGGGATGGCTATGTCGGGTGCCGAGGAGGGGTTCAGCCAGGTCTCCGTTAGGAAGGCGAAGTCTGGGGAGGTTGAGTCGAGTAGGTCCCAGAGTTCAACGGCGTTTTTGCGGGCAGAGCGGGTGTTGAGAAGGATGCATCTGAGGTGGTTGGGTTCTTTCCTGGTTGACAGCATGGTGGGGCTGATGCTTGTGAAGCTGCAGTTCCGGCAGGTGAAAGCTCGGTGGGTGGGCTTCGGGCAGTCAGGAAGCAGGTGTGTGATCGTCCAGTGTCAAGTGCATGGAGGGTTCTGGGCAAAGTCAGTGATTTTCTCACTCACGGAGGCTACTGCGTAGTTCCGCTCAGAGTTTCCTCCGCTGGACGGAAAAACCAGTGAGATATCTGGGTATATGTCTGAGTCGGGATGCTGATGCTCCTTGGAGATCGAAATATGGCCGACTGATGGAGTCGCTGGAGAGCCGCCTGAAATGATGGCCGCGGCTCCCGCTATCCTTGGTGGGGCTCCTGGCCATTGCTAAAATGGTTATACTGGCCAAATTTATTTCATCTGTTCATCAATTTCCCTCTCACTAGTAGCTTCAGGCGTAGACTTCGATCATTGAATTGCTTGGGAGATTCTGAGGCTTTCGTTTGAGCAAGGTGGATTGTTCACGCCATACATGGACCTTAATTACAGTTGTCTACAGGCGCAATTTGGATTTTATTGGATATACCCTAGGCAGTTCATGGCCCACACTGTTCTGGAACAAGACCATGCTGTACCTTATTCGCTGGATATGGTCCTGTATAGGCCGCTGACCAAAGTGGACACGATTAGCTGCACTGTATGGGCTTGGTACGGGGTGCGTTGGAGGGCTCAACTAGATGTATTGTTTGCTCCCTCTATACCACTGATCAAACAAAAACCCTGCACTACCCTTTTCCCAAGATGGAGGTATTTGTGATCGATTGCGGAAACTCTGGCTCACCACAATGGGTGCTGTTTTCCTGGAGGGTTTGTCTATCACTCTGCAGCAGGCCCTGGGAGATACGGAGTCCAATGTACTTGAAAGATTCACTTACTATCAGCTTCGGGCTGCCCTGCACTCTAGCTTTACCTTGTTCGTGCATCGCTTTCTGAAGAATCTTTCCCCATGTAATTCATAACATAGCTGTATTCCGAAATGCGTACCTAATGCACAGCATGAGTGGGAGGTCCAGCTGAACATATCCATAACAGAGGAGCAGTAGACTTTCTACTGACAACTGTCATCTAATAACAGGCTGTGCCTAATACACTTTTAATTTCAGCATAGTCTGTTTTGGATGCCGGAAAGATTGCTTAAAGTGAGCTTGCTCAAAGATGCGTGCTGCGTCTGATGCATGACATTGATGGCGCCTTTTGCACTTGATGCAGATCGATGAGGCTCTATGTCACCCCTTCTTTCTTCTCCTATTGACTGCTATCTTCCTTTTCCCTCTCCTAGTTTTTGAGTTGTGGAGTTAATAGAATTGTCTTATATACATGTTCTGCGTTGATATAGTGTTTTGGCAATTGAAGATCCCATGCAGAAAATGTAAGAAGCTCATCCTCTTTGAACAATACCAAGATGTTATTGTACTATTGCTGCTAATCATTGTGTATTGACCTATATCTTCAAAAACAGTATATATATATATTTTTTAAATCCTGTGAAAGGCATGGCATCTGAGAGGTATGGTGGGGCATAACAACGGGGATGAGAACGGGTAGGACTAGAGTAATGAATGTTACTGGCAAGTAATCAGGCCATTACTTGTATGTCCTTCATTTCCGTCCCAGTCATTACTTCATGAGTTATGTCAAAGCAAAATCGGCTTGTTTCTAAAGTACAATTTCACAAAATAATGCAACACCTGTTGATTTAATGCATAAAAGTGAACAACAAATCTCCTCAAAGGCAGAAAACATATTTTAGATAAACATAAAGGAAAATATCATAACATTAAACTGTTGCAGAGTGTTAAACACCAGAACCAAAGTTTTCTTCCATATTGCAGATACTCTGGAGTCAATAATGCCATATAAATGCCTGTTCAAATACCAAGTCCTAGCTCTACAAATTTCATGGAGGGAAATTATCTGAATATCAGATATTCAGATACCCCCAGTCTCAATCTTGCCTGCACATTCTCTAGAGCTTCTTCTTTTGCTCTTCATAGGCCAACAAAGTATCACTTGGATCCATCTGCTCAGAGTTAACTTAGATACTTATTTGATTTCAGCACTACCAAAGGTGATAAAAAGACTGTATGACTTTGAGAATGAGTTGGACCTCTCAAGATAAAATGACAATATTTTTTTAACATTCAGGCAGTGCATTAATCTTTTCCCATCTGAGGAAGGCGAGGGAAAGAAGAGGGAGAATAAACGCTTGTGAAACATGAAAGGAATAGCTGATGCTGGGAATAAAGGCAGGATGAGGATTCAGAATCACTCCTGCCACCAAATATCGTCGAAATCGTGGACAACAAGGCAACATACACAACATACAGACTCCTTATACTGAAATGATCATCACCAGAAAGGTGACTTCATGGAACAACATTTCAAATATGTAGACACAAATGGCTCCAAGGGAGTGCACTTTGAAGATTTTAACAGCAATCAAAGATCCCAAGGTGGTATCTGAGAATGAGAAAGGGACCTAGAGATGGAAAAACTCATAAACAGTCATGATACCAAAGAAGCTACTTCGTTTAAAGTGTCATCAAATTTGTGGAATGTTTTTCCTGCAAAGTGCCATAGAAGTAGAAAGGGACAGACTTAAATGAAACCCATACCATAGGAATTGCAACCCAAAGAACAGACAAGCAGAAGGAGATACCAAATGTGATGAACATCATTTATGAAAAGATGACCGTTGTCTAGAACAGGATTTCAAATTTGACTATCTTGAAAAAGCTCATAAACAGTCATGATAACAAAGAAGCTACTTCTTTAAAAGTGGCACCAAATTTGTAGAAAGCTTTTATTGTAAAGGGTTTTAGGAGTAGAAAGCGACAAGCTTAAACAAAACCCATACCAATGTAATTGTAACACCAAAGAAGGAAGACAAGTAGAAGGAGACAACAAACTTGATAAACACCCTTTATTAAAAGATGACCAGTGTCTATAATCAAATTTCAAGGTTGTCTGTCCTCTGGAATCGTGAATTGTGTTAGCTAGATGTAAAGGGAAGCTTTTCATTTGCAACATCAACTGTTTAATTTCCACAACGATAGTCACAACTGACCTAAGAGGAAGAGGAAGGTTGGATGGTTTCAGAGGAGAAGGAAGTAGAGTAACGACCCAAGGAGGAGACACTGCAAGAGATTTCAGAATATGGAACCATGATCTGTGTGGCCCATAAAGAACCACTGCTGTCACCTCTGATTCCTCCTTTATCTCCAGAAAGATCTTTCAAATCAAAGGAAACGAAGGGAATGCAAACAATAGCCTCTTTGGTCATCTGATCAATAGAGCATCTATCCCTATGCTCCCTTCTCCAGAAAACAGAAGCAAAATCAGGGAAGTAGAGAGTTGTACTTGAATACCTACAGATCCAGGTAAGGGCTACAAAGCGTCTTGCACACCCTCAGACACACTATCTAGGATAATGATATCTCCTGAGTTGGAAAAAAGAGTCTGCTTAACTTGGCTGCTTTCACATCATTGAGACCCTTTATGTGAATTGCCTAGTTGTCAGGTAGATTATTCTCTGCCCATCTCCCTAGAGTCGAAAAGAAAAAAGACAAGGGAACCATACTCACAACGGAACCAGGGTAGTTAATTTATACCAAGGAGAACAATGGTTCCTGTGTAATAGTACACAACTAAGTATAATTGTATATGTGCGCAATCGCAATGTAAAGGATTATATTGATGTCATAGAAAGAGGAGCCAGACACTCTGATAATTTTGTTTGTAAACAAAGGTTTGTATAATTTACACAATATATATAACAATTTAAAGCAAAAAAGGAATAAAACAGGGTTGTGAATAAGTGTCCCAAGTGAGGTGTGAACCTAGCAGTTTAGTGACAAGAAGTGACAGTATTTACAAGGTTTCACATAGTTTTTAACTGAAGAAAACAACCCAATTATATTTTTCAGGATTTCAACAGCAACCTTACACAATAATAAGTGCTGTAACAATGGTTCACTTTTAAAACAGTGTCAATGGCGTTTCGACCCTCTCTAGGATGTGGGGTCTTATCAGGACCTATGGTACTGGGGACATCTGGATTGTCAACCGCACAGTATGCGTGAGGAAGAAAAAAGAGTGCCAACCGTGAAATGTAAGGGAAAAGATACTTACAGGGAGACCCAGCCGGCTTCCCTGTATGTAAGTAGGACAGTGGCGGTCAGGATGAGGGGGCGGGGTGCAGGTCAAGGTTTGGTGTGGAGTCCGGGTTGCAAAAACCGATCGTTACTGATGGGGAGAGCGGGCCAGATATTTAGGGAATCCGCTTTGAGGTTTCAGAGTTAATCTAATTGTATGAACTCGCAGGACATGAAGGATTCGTGTAGACGGCTCGGCAGCGAGGTCCGAGTGCCGTGGTCCCCAGAGTGTCTACTACCTCATCCAAGGATCTCCAGTGAGTTCTACCCTAATGATTTATGTATGCCACTATATTGTCTTATCATACCAACACATTACGTTGATGAACTTGATGCCGGAAGTGGCACGAGGCTTGAAACACTACACTGTGGATCCTCCAGTTTGATTATCTCAACGTTTCTGCCAGGGACCACTTAGCTTGCACCAATAAGAGAATACAGAGTTGCTCCCAACCCATCGAATTGCAATCCAAATTTAAAACTCTCAGTGGATCAGGATGCATCCTTCCTCCTTTTGAGAGGTTCTCTGTAATCACCCATCGTTGGTGCTATGATAAATTCTCCTCAGTCACCGGAATTGGAACATACATTGAGTGAGACTTTTGATATCAGTACTTACGAAAATGCCAAACAGATTGAAAGTGCAGCCTTGCCCACTGGACTGTATACACAGATGCTACCATGTGTTTTATTTACCTCCAAATATTTGCGTTCTGGGGCTTATTGGCAGGACAACAATCTTGACAAATGGATACAAAGGCAAACTGCCTGTCTGCTGGAAGAAACACTTTGCCCAGGTCTGTCTTGAATCTTGTCCCAAAAATGCCACATTACTCTGAGGAGTTAGCTGGCATTTCATTATATTCAGCAGGTAACCATGATTATCCAGGGTTGATTTCGTTACTTCCAACATATGAAGCAGTTTCTCCTCTAATACAGCATGGATCCTCCAATTGTCTAGATTGGTATTTCCTGCAGATGGAGATAAACAACCATAGGTACTATCACATATGTCAGTCAGAAAGTCTTTATTGCAAATATTTCATCATAAAAAGACATACTAAGCAATTCCTAATTTATACAATATAGTACAATGAATCCAAGTAATACAATATAGAGTTAATTATCAATAGTATGTACAAGATAAAACATATAAATAATTAGCAAGCTAAACCTGAGATAAAAAGATAATAAATATACAATTTGCCTTTGGCGCGGCCTCCGGGCTGCGCATTAACCCTGGGAAGTCTTTGATTTTCCCGCTGGCGGGATGTCCTACCGATCCGAGGGCGAGCTTCTCGTGCCTGGGGCTGCAGTGGGAGCTGGAGGCGTTTCGATATCTCGGCATTCAGGTGGCTTCGTCGGACGAACTCCTGCTGGCTCGCAATGCTGACCGGGTGCTCCGCTCCCTGCACCAGTCTGTGTCCTTCTGGAATACGCTTCCTCTCTCCCTTATGGGGCAGTTAGCGGTTGCTAAGATGGTGATGTTGCCCAGGATGTTGTACGTCCTGCAAAATACCCTATGCCGGCTCCCCCCGCGAATTTTTCGCACGCTCAACTCACTGCTCACATCTCTACTCTGGGCGGGCGGGCGTAGCAGAGTAGCCCTACATACTGTGGTCCGGAGCTGGGAGGAAGGAGGCCTGGAGGCCCTGAGGTTTGACCTCTATTATTATGCGGCGCAGCTCCTGCCCGCCGCGAGGTGGTTCGCGGATACAGATAACTCGGAGCTGCAGCTACTGGCGGGCAGGGCGGACGAGAAGACTTTACGAGTGGCTTTGATGCAGGGAAGGGGAGCGGACGAGGCCCTGCCCTATGTGGTGCACCACGCAGCGGGAGTCTGGCAGCGATTTGTGGAGAAAATTTTGCGGCGGGTCCCCTTTCATAGGGAGCTGCCGGTGTGGATCTTGGCCCCGGTGTTGCGGATAGAGGCAAATGTGTCCTTCCGGGAATGGCGAGACGGCGGATGTGAGACTCTGGCGGACCTGTACCCAGATGACTCCTTTGTGTCTTTTGAGCGTGCCACGGAGGCCTTTGACCTGAGCAGTGGACAATACCTGCACTACAGGGGACTCCAGGAGGTGGCACGGACGACCTGGTCTCAGTTCCCAGAGGCGCCTCCACTGACTCACACCATCAACATCCTCCTTTCCTGTGGCAGAGGGAAGCGGCTGATCTCTTTGTTGTACTCAGCCATGCGACGGAATTCGACCCCGCCGATCGCACCGTCCTGGGCGGCCTGGGAGGCGGACCGGAGGATGACTCTAGAGCCGGGACAGCGCATATGTATTGGGCTCTTAGCCGGAAAGTCTTGTGTAATGCACGGTTCAAGTTGATCCAATTTAATTTTGTGCATCGCACATACATGACCCCGGTCTCCTTGAATCGCATCTCGGTGGATAGGCAGGACAGCTGTCCTAGGTGTGTGGCGGAGAGAGCTGGATTCTTCCATCTGGCTTGGGAGTGTCCGCAGGTCGGTAGCTTTTGGAACGAGGTGGTGGACCATATTGGCCGTGTCACAAGCCTCCGGATTGCCCTGGATCCGCTTCATTGTCTCTTGGCCCTGGTGCCCAAGCCTAAACGGAGGAATTTGTCTTACAAATTTCTACAGTTGTTACTGGTGCTAGCAAGGTGGCGGGTGGCCATTACTTGGATGGGGCGGAGGGCCCCCGAGGTCTCCCTGTGGCTTAAAGATGTTAGGGAGTGGTCCCTGGCTGAGGAGACGAATATGCAGCGCACGCGCCGCAATGAAAGGCTCCAGGAAGACTTGCTAGCGTGGAGGTTGATGTGTGCAGAGGGGTTGCAGGATGATGACTCGGATGCCACTAGTGACGAATTGTTCACCCCAGAGGGGTCTGGATCCGAGGGGGAGGCGGTGGGAGACGAGATGGAGGGACCTGGTCCGGAGGAATGTTCTGTTGGGCGCGCACTAATGTTCCCTATCGTATAACCCTGTGATTTGTCTGGATTCCCAGAGGATCGCTACTAAATGTGATGTCTGCACCTTATTGGACCTTGAATGGATGACTTGGCTATTGCACGTACTCTATTACGGATGCCATGTATGGGGGGGGGGGGGGGAGGAGGGGGGGGGTTTGTTGTTCTGTGTTGAACTGTATTTTTATTAAAAAATGTATCTATCCAGTGGGATGGGAGTAGGGCTCCATGGAGGACGTAGGAGGGGAAATACATGAAAACCAGCGGACACTAGAGATGCACGTGTACAGTATGCAAACGACTATGATTATATCTGTGCCATTTACTGACGTTACGCCGCCCGGCCTCCGGGATGTGGGCCATGAGGCTAAATACAATATTGAATGTTGCATATTGCTGATTTTACCTCTCAATGCTTACGGGAGGTTTTGCCTGTTCATGTCCTCTATGTTTTCTGCAATAAACATATTTTTCAAAAAAAAATATACAATTTGCAAAAGACTAGACAGCTAAATAGACAATTGAAACAAGTGGGACCCTCCTCATCTATCCTTAAGACCTCGAAAAATAGCCGCAACTTCAATAGCCACGGCATTATCCTGAAGACCAAATAATTAAGAGTTAATCTTCCAGGTCCGGAGTATCCAGGCTCAACTAATGAATTTGGGCACACCTATAACCACCAGTTTTGAAGTATCGGTTTTTAGTAAACTACTCGCTACCTGCGCGGATCTTGTTCCCATTATCCGACATACTGGGCGTAGCCACAACCGTCTAGGTTGAAGATACTCGGGGCAAACAAAGAAGAAGTGGTCAACTGTTTCTATCAAATCCACACAAAAGGGGCATTGTCCACTGCCAGATGTATTCCAACTCTTCGTTAGACCTCGCAGCGGTAGGGAGCCAACTCTAAACTGGTGGTACAGCTTACGATCCTGTGACTTTGTTAGAATATCCCAATATTCTTCAAGGAAGGGATCATCCTTGATAACCAGGAATGTTGCAGTCAGAGAGCTGCCTGTCAAGGAAGCATGTCCTATTCCAGTATGCATCCCTAAAAAGCTTTTTCGAGGGAAAGACGGCTGTATCAATGTTGGACCATAACTCCCCCATCCCCATGTCTGTCAAAATAGCTTTAATTTGAGACAGCCAGGTAATCCTGTGTGAGCCCCCTAGTCCTTTAACTTCTAGCAGGGCATTGGCATATAAGGACAATTCCGGTGTAGTCCACAGACGTCGCCAAAACGGCAGCGGTCTATACTGCGCCATGTCCTCAACAGGCTGACAACCTAAGTCATATAATAGGGATGATTGTGGCAACCCAACAGCAGACCTAAGGAATTTATTTTGTGCCACCTTTAAGGAGTCCAAATTACTAAACCCCCATAGTTCTGCACCGTACATTACGGCTGGAAGAATTTTAGAACCATAAATTTGGACCTGGGGAGCCATAGGTTTAGTTAAAGAATGCATGTGTTCTTTAAGCAAACCTCCACCTAATTGGGTATGCTTTAAGGTGAGTAGGTCTAACTGGGGCTTCCAGCTTAAGTTATCACTGAAAGTAACCCCAAGATAAGTAAAAATAGATGTCTGTTCTAAGGTTGCTCCTCCCATATGAACCATTGCTTTAACTGGTCTTGAGCCAAGAAGGACCATAAACTTGGTCTTCCCCACATGGACCTCAAGCTCATGTTCGCGACAAAATAACTCAAAACGAGACAGTGCTAGCTGTAACCCCTGTCTCGTCTTGGATATTAAGAGAGTATCGTCCTCGAACATGATCAAGGGAACTTTCATGCCAGCTATGGAGGGTGCATCTGTCGGGTAATTGGAAAAATAATTTATAACCCCATTAATAAACAAGGAAAACAGGGTGGGGGCCAGAACACACCCTTGTCTAACCCCTTTAGATACCTCAAATCTTGATGTCACCTCCCTTGGTTTGCCCCAGCGGACCTGGGCATAGGTTTGTTCATGTATGTTAACCAAGAACCTCACCAGTTCTTTGGGCATACCCATCTCCTGGAGGACTTCCCATAATTTAGTCCTTGGCACAAGATCGAACGCGGACCTTAGGTCCACAAAGGCTGCAAAAAGCATGCCACCCCCTATGAATACTTCCTTCCAATATAAGAGCACAAACCTGAAGGTTTGATCGAGGGGCCCAATATGCATCCGAAAACCCGCCTGTAGAATATCAGTTTCGGACATCCAGCTCTGGATGCGACCCAATACTAGACGGGCTATGATTTTTTGAACTGCGTCTGTAAGACGAATCGGCCGATAGTTGGCCTGGGCAGATCGATCACCTTTCTTGTAGATCGGTAATATCACAGCCCCGAACCGAGAGTCGGGAACCGGTGCTCCACTATCAAGGGCGTTAGCTAGAATAATTAAATAAGGTACCCACAGGTCTTGCTTTTGTTTAACCCCTTCCACGCTGATGACGAGCTGGGCTCATCATGGCGTAGCCGCCTCGCACGCTGATGACGAGCCCAGCTCGTCACGTAACATGCAATTTAAAAAATCTCAGCGCAGGAGCGGAATTCCGCTAGCGCACATGAGGTTAAACAAATCTGCAGGGATGCAGTCAGGACCCGGGGCTTTGCCACTCGGGATTGATTTCAAGACAGCCTTTACCTCACTGGGGACAAATATTAGGGGTTCTTCACAATTAAAGGTCGGTGTTACTATTACAGGCCTAACCCTAGTCTTAAACTGATTTTCAAAGAAACTTACCCATTGTTGGGGCTCAACATGGGTAGTGGGGTTCATATCCTGCGGGCACTTACCCCATTTAAGGAGGTGCCAGAATTGGGTCATATTCCTGCCCTCGCAAGCCTCGAATAACTCCCTCCAGCGTACTTCATCCCAATTTTTCCTTGCTTTTAATTGGGCAGATTTGTATGTAGCCCTACAGCTTCGAATGTTGTCTGGTAATCTAGATTTAATAGCTATAGGCAGTGCTTTATGGGCCTGTCTACAACTTGCATCGTACCAGGAGACTTTTCTCTGCACTTTATTTTTGCCGGAAATTGGTATGCTTTTAAAAAAAAGAGTCTTAAGCCCCAGAAGTAATTCACTATGGATACTCAGGGTTCCATCCTTAATCATCTCCTGGGACTCACAACTAGTTAGCTTATCCATAGTTTTGCTAACTAGGTTCCTAATAGCAGCCCGAGTTTTCTCATTTGAGGCTATCTTTGGCCACCGGACCCTTCTCTGGTCATTAGTTAATGTTACTTGCACCTGCACATTGGCAGCTTCATCAATGGGGGAGCCGGTGAAGCTACTATCGGTTATAGACAACATCAGGGGATTATGGTCGCTTTCTAGTCTATTTATTACCACCATATCTATAATAGCCGGCCCTATCTCCAGGTTGACCAAGATATAATCGATTCGACTCCCAAGTCTACCATTGTCAAAGGTCATCTTCCCTAACCTATCTGACTTCGTTCTGCCATTAGCTGCCCTCATACCCTTATCAAGACACAATCCCTTCCTGTACATGCCCGCTTGAGTCCATTTCCTTATGGGTTTCAATTCCAACTGGGGAACACCCCACAAGGAATCCTCGACCTCAGTTAACTTTCCATCATCCTCAACCAGGGGCTCGAAACAAGTATTGAAATCACCTGCCACCACCCTGTGGCCATTGTTCAGCTCCATGCTAAGGAGGTTCTCCAAAAGTAAAACTGCCGGGGAGCACTTCCCCTCCCGGGAGACCCCTCACATAGATGTTAACAATGAGGATATTAAGGCCCTTCGTGGAACAAACCCTAATAGCTAAGATGTCGGGGCTATTGATCGGTACTTCAACCACAGAGACGCCCTCACACTGGCGTACCCAAGTGGTCAGGCCTCCCGCCGGTCTTCCCCTATGGCCCTTAACCGCAAATTTTAAAAAATTCAGATAGCCAGTGCGGAATATAGGTTCCACCGCCCAGGTTTCCTGGAAGGACCAAATATCCGCCTGGTCAATAAAATCCACCCAGTCAGGTATATGTAGCTTGGACTCTAATCCGGGACCCTATTACCACTGGCCGAGGGGAAGCATAACCGTCCCTCAGTCCGTCATTATCCTCAAGGGTGGATAGGGGGGCAAATCGATTGGAAATCATAATAGGCTGAACAACCGGGGTGGTGACTCTTGGCTGAACTCTAGGCTGAACCCAGTACTCCCTGTTAAATAAAGCCCTTCCTGGTTTATAAAAATATCCCAGGGGTAAGATCTTAATCGTATTAGATACAGGGACATAATGAGAGGCCATATCTAAAATGTGTTCTACCAGTAGCGGGGACCTAAAACTCAACACTACACAATTCCCTGCCAGTGATTTGTGGGAGTGACCAATCCTATTAATGCGCCTGACCATTTTAAATTCCTCAAACAGGGCTTTGCTGTTCCCAAAACTTTTTCCAAGACAGTGCAGGGCCTTATTTTTAAGATTAGACCAGAGCTCACTAGACCCATCTGATAGTGGGGGAACATTAGCTAAAATTACCATATATAGGGTGACTTCCGGGGGGAGGTGTAGGCTCGATAACATGTCAAGTCAAGTCAAATCAATACCACTTTATTCGATTATTTAAAATCATACAAAGTACATACAAACATAAAAAATTTCATTGATTATATACTGTAAACACGTCATAAAAAGTTTAAAAATCGTCATTAACAGTGTATTTAAAAATTTACCAGAAGGCATACTTTAAGACCATGAGGTAGATGAAATTGTGGAGAAGAAGTAACTTATCCTCAATCGAGATTCAGTAGGAGTGATCATGAGCACAAACTATCCATACCAGCAACATTATTTATACATCTTAACTTCTTTGCACGAATAGCAGCAACCAAATAACTAGCCACATTAAAAATTACCCAGGGAGTATCAAGCAACTCTAAATATAATAAAGCATGGGTTAAAAATTTTTTTGACCTGCTCTCGTTATAATATCCGCAAAAGAAAGTAAAGTGCATTGTATCCTGTATAGACATATCATCGCATTTACAAAGTGCCGTATCCTCAGGCTTACTCCACCCTTCAAACACTCCCAAAACATAATGCATTAAATTAAACCTAAATTTTGTCAATAAAATGCGGTGGAAAGGCCTTGTAACTATCTGTAAATACGGCTCTATCGATGGTGTCTTAGACAGTAAATAATGTGCTCTAACAAGAGGTTTTTTTAAGCTCAATCGACTCCCTCTCCATGGCTCTGCGGGCCATAAAATTGTTCCTCACCCAAACGATAACATGTCATGGGCTCCTACTTCCTCCCTATCTAGCCTTAGCCTATTTCCCATTATCTGCTGCTGTGACGGGGCCCACTGCCGTTATTAGAAGGCACCACGTTCTGTTTTGGTTGTTCCCTAGTCACTGCTTGGCACTGTAGGTTACTTGCTTGGGCTCGTTGTGCATTGTGTCTGGAATTGGCCCCCTCAATGATGAGGCTATCAACTAAATCACTATTCGACTGTAGTACTGGTGCATCGGAAGGTAATTTGCTATTATTAAGATTAGCTTTGATGCTGTTAAGCCTCTCCACCACTAAATTAAGCTTTTCCAGGACCGGTTGTATGAGGGCTACTAACTGAGCCCTGATGGCTGTACCCAGTGTCTTAAAATTAGGCTGAGCCATAGATTGCTGTGGCATATTGCCATTAGGAGCGGTGGTATTCCCATATACTTAGACCCCTATATGACCAGATACAGCCGTAGAAACATTTTGCTTACTGGGACCATGCCCTTTCCTTTTCTTACTGGGTGGTTCTCTTACTTTCCCTTCATTAGTTTTCCTCCCCCTCGTTGTTATCCTGGCTGGACTTTGGGGGCTACTTACAATTAGAGAGGGATCGGTAATCCCTGACCTTGGAGATAAACACACGGGCCGGACGGGGAACAATCTCCTGAAAGGATACCCTCTGTGTTAGTCTGCGCAACAGGACGCTGTGCACAAGGTAGTGACAAGGCCGGTTCCAAAGAGAGCCTATGCTCTACCACTTGGATATTTTGGTTCAATGCCATCTCAGCCCTGGTCAGATAATCATCAAGGGTCCCCACCACCCTATCCCCAACCTTCCTCTTACTCATTTCTGGTACATTATATACCACAGGGGGATCCCAAGGCATGCAAACCCGATACCTCACAATGTGCAATAAAAATTAGCTAAGGGAACCCAACAACAATAAAGCAGTCTTACAAGTCTTGCAATCTTGACAGGTTTGCGAGGAGTGTTAGAGCTATGGCCCAGTCTGGTCTCCTCAGGGCTCTGACGGGCGCGGACGGGCCCGCCCTTGGTCCGGGCTTCGCCCGCGCGCGTCCCGCGCTGCGGGAATCCGCAGGTGTTCTTAAGCGCCTCCTGGCGCTTTCCTGATGACGCGCTTACCTGGTGCCACCGGAGACTCTGGGGGGTGTAGTCCCTTTAGCAAAAGTAGCGTGGGTAGTGTGGGCAGCACCGGCAGTATCGCGGCGACAGTCCCCCTCAAAAGACCCTGAAAGCGGGAGGGTATGCGGCGACCAGTAGTTCAGCAAGTAAGTAGGAATGGAGCGTCCCACGCTGCGGGAGTCCGCAGGTGTTCTTAAGCGCCTCCTGGCGCTTCCCCGATGACGCGCTTCCCTGGCGCCACCGGAGACTCTGGGGGGTGTAGTCCCTTTAGCAAAAGCAGCGTGGGTAGTGCGGGCAGCACCAGCAGTATGGCGGCGACAGTCCCCCTCCGAAGACCCTGAAGCGGGAGGGTATGCGGCGACCAGTAGTTCAACAAGTAAGTAGGAATGGAGCGTATGTAAAAACGCTTGTTAAAGATCTGGGACTGAAGGGGAGAAGGCTGAATTGCCAATGGCATACCTGTGTGCAAAACCTGAGCGACCTCTGATGCTCCATAGTTGTGAGGATGTGAAGGTACCCATCCATCAAAGGCGTACACATGAAATAATTCAATGGAATGAAAGGAATTATTCTTTGGAGTGTCTCCATTTTTAAGGTAAAGTTCTAGATAAGTTTGTTCAGGCTTTGCCAATTCTTTTATAATCGAATGGCTTCCCTTCACCTTACATACCAAACACACAATCATGTACAATTCCTGACCTCTCTCTCTCCAAGCCAGAAATATTACTGTTTTGGAGACAAGCATCTTCACACCCTCTTCCCGGACTTCTATCTCGACTGGTATTTCAGTCCCACAAGTCTGAATTGGATGTTTCCCATACTATTATGAAACAATGGACCATTCTGCCCAAATGCAACTCTTGGACATCATTTTCCTGAAGCACAGCATAGTCAGGAATGAGGATATTTGGTCCCACCATCTTGCTTCTGTTTCTCTTGGAATTTGCAAGCAAAAGTTTCACCTTGGTTTTTGAATCCTTAATCTGAATTTTGCTGTTTTCTATACTGCAAGATAAAAGAATATCTCACCATCGAAGAACAGGAAAATCTGGATAGGTGTTTCCTAAATAAAAACAATTGATTTCTCTCTTCAAACATTTTGTAAAGTTTCTCTTCCAACTCTGCCCCTAAGAGGTATACTCCTTTAAAAGGCATCCTGAGTGCAGCACACTCCATTTTGTGAGGAACAAATTACGCTAGGCTGATACTCTGACAACATGAAATGCAACATCAGAGAGGAAATAAAACTGATGCACCTAGCCCTCCAACTAATGCCGATATTGTTGCCCTTCCTGTTCTGTCTAAAAAGAGTTCTAAAGTCAGTCAGAGTAGTAATAGAAGCTAATATCCCACCTTGTACGACTAAGCGTGAACTAGAATAAACCTTTTTTAAACCCTTGGGTTCGGGTGTTGGCCAATTGCCGACCCCCGCACTATCTCCCCAGTGCGTCTGTTGGCCAATACTGTTGGCGAATACTGGGGAGGTATATAAAGACCATGCTGGTGCTCTACTCCAGAGGGAGTCTTTTATTTCTTGAGCAGCCTGAGTGTTTTCTTTTAACTGGAATGACGATCGACGCTCAGGGCGATCTGATGTCATTGCAGTAAAAGGGGAAGTAAATTTCACTGAATCAGTGCTTGGGGGCATATCTCAGGCTCCCGAGCACTGATTCTCCTGGGGTTGGTAGCGTTGGAAAGGATAACAATTCCTCTTTCTAATGGTACCTCTTCCCAGTGGTATCCTGCTTGAGGATTGCCATAAGAGAGCGACCCCTAAGCAGGAATACACCAACTAGGCACCAGGAATGGGGGAGAAGCCCCTTAGGTAAGGACTAGGGCTCCCCCAGGGGGATATATACATTTTCAGTCTTTCTGCTCATTCCTGGGGAGCGGATGGGTTTAGTTATCCTCAGTCTCCCCCCTGTGGGATAGAAAGCCCACTAGACAGCAGAGTTAATAAAAAAATATATAGGGGTGACTCTGCCCAATATGGGCACGACCATGCCCCCACCCTTCAACAAATAAGGTGACAGTCTTTCTGCCCCTCTAGAGGGCAGATGGGGCAATTGTCCCCAATCTGTACCCCCGGGAGGGCAGGAAACACACTAGATGCCACATAAAGTCCTTTTATATAAACAACATTGGGTGGGGGCTGCCCACCATGGGCATGGCCATGCCTCCACCCCAACAAGAAGACAGACAGTTTTCTGCTGCCTGGAAAGGGCAAAGGGGGGTAATCACCCCGATATCTCCCCCCCTCCCGCGGAGGCAGACAGACCACTAGGCACCAGGGTGAAAAAGAAAAATATAGGGGTGGGACTGCCCACTGTGGGTATCGTCATGCCCCCACCCCCCTAAAAAAAAGATGGTGTCAGTCTCTCTGCCCCCCCCCACCCCCGGAGGACAGATGGGAGTAATTACCCTCAATCTGCCTCCAGGAGCGGGGGGTCGGAAAGCCCACTAGACACCAAGAAATGTGCTTTGTAAAAAAAAATAAAGGGTTTGGAGGTTTTTCCACCCTGATGCATGGCCATGCCACCATCCCCAACAAGAGGTGAACGGAGGCAGATTGGGCTCACTAGACACCAGGGTCAATGCAAAAATAAATATAGGAGTGAGGGCTGCTCCCGGTTGGGATGGCCATACCCCCACCTCTAAAGAATATGGTGACAGTCTTTCTGCCCCCGAGGGCAGATAGGGGTGATTGCTTCCAATCTGCCCCCGGGGGGGCAGAAAGCCTACTAGACACGTGAAAGAAATGTAGGGATGAGGGCTGACCACCATGGACAAAGGCACAAACAGTCTTTCTGCCCCCCTGGAGGGGTGCAGATTGCGGCATTTAGCCCAATTTGCCATCCCGGGGTAGAAAGTCCACTAGTCACCGGAGACCACATTTGTACAGTATTTTTGTTGGGGAAGATAAGGCAGCCCCCACCCGGGCTTGGGCGCATGTTCTCCCCACCCCAGGGCCCAATAGACACTCTGCCCCCCAGGAGATTGGTAAGGGACTCCACCAGTAGCGGCCGGCATTACTCGCAGGTTGGGGGTCCGCCGTAGGGGTTGTGGGAATCACAGGGGTGTCGCAGGGGAAATTGCGGGGGGTCGTGGGAAATAAAAAAATAAAAGAAATACAATTAAATGTACCTTTCCGCCGGTTCCCTCGTCTTCTCTGCTCCTGCTCTCCTGCCTCGGACAGGAAAAGGAAGCCTCCCCTAAGTCAATGTGCAGTTATGATTGGTCGGGACGGCGCCCAGCCTTGGGCCAGTGGGGTGGGCATGTTTTCCATGCAGGCTGCTGAAGAAGGGCAGAGTGCGCATGACTGGTTTGGATGTCCTGAGAGGGCCGCCAAAATAGTCTTTGTGCACTCAGGAGTGGGCAAACCACTCCTCCCCAGCCATGCTCACCGAGCCGATTAGCCCCACCCACCTGCCCGCAATGCACAAAGTAAACATAAAATGGTAATAACTAAAAATGATTACAGTTTTATGTTTTGGCTTTCAGGCACTGCAAGAAAGCAGTGGGACAACAATCCTCCGCCCTAGTGGAATCCACCCCCAATCTGCTCCACTGGGCAACAGAATGGCATCTAAACACCATGCATTTGAAAACTGAGCCAAAACAAACAAACGTAGGAAACAGCAAACATACTCTGGCATCGAGCCATTGAAGGGGCAATAGTGTCTTTCAGCCCCCCCCCCCCATCCCGGGGCAGGTTTGAGGTTTGTCCCAATTGGGGAGATTTCCCCAACCCCCCCCCCCATCCCGGGGCAGGCAGGTTGGAGGTTTGTCCCAATTGGGGAGATTTCCCCAAATATGCCTCTGGGTGGGGGGTATAAATTCCATGTGACAGGGATTTTGCCTTTAGGGCAAAATAAAGTGGTGTGGGTGTTGCACTCTAGCATTGGCCACACCTTCACCTCCCCAAAAATGAACCAACCAGTGTTTTTGCCCCTCTCCCACATGGGACAGACAGGAGGTTTGTCCCGATTTACCCCAGAGGGGTGGCAGAAAGTTCACTGTATGGCAGGAATGCATTTTGTAATAAAATAATGAAGTGGTTCTGGCCTCTTTGGGATCCGCAGGAATCCACAAAGGTCCTACTACTCAGCGTTATCCCATTTGTGCAGATAAACACTGCGCCAGTTGTATGGCTGAGACTAGTGCCCACAACAGGAATGGATCAAACCAAGATCAATGTTTGGCCCAGCCACTCAAGTGGCGCAGCGTTTTCATCAGTACATGTGGGGTAACTCTGGGGAGTAGGAGTTTTATGGATTCCTGTGGCACTGGAAGTTTAGATCGCAGACATTTTAGGAAAATGTGTGATTTCTTACAAAGTTTGAGGTGTGCAGGGCATTGTGGGTAATAAAACCTCATGGGATCCATGCAAACCACACCTCCCTGGAAACCTCTGAATCCAATAACTTTCCATCACAGAAATGTGACAAAATATGTTTTTTTTAGTTTGAAGTTTACAGCCATTCTCTGTACAAACACCTGGTGAGAGCCACCCAAGTCACCCCCAGCCTGGATTCCCCTAAGTGTCTAATTGAAAAAAATGTGCAGGTTTGCTAGGTTTCCCTAGTAGCTGGCTGAGCTATGGCCCAAAATCCACAGCTATCACTTTGCAAAAAAAGGATCAGTTTGTGAGTGGAAAAATTTGATGTATCCATGCTGCATTTTTGACCATTTCCTGCTGCAGGCACTAGGCCTACCCACACAAGTGAGGTATCATTTCGGGAGAGTTGAAGGAATGTTGGGTAGAAGGAAGTTTGATTTGAGAACTTCCCAACACATAAAAAACTTCTCAACACGGAAATGTGAGGAAAATATGTTTGTTAGTGAAATTTTGCAGTTTGCATGGGATTCTTGGTAACAAAAACAAGCATTTGTAATGCAATAGGTCTCGCATTAGGAAAGTTTGAGCTATTGGTATTGTAAATGACACATTTTTTATTTATGTGTTGGTTTTAAAAATAGCGAAATTAATAGCTTTGTCATTTACAATGCCAATAGTTTTAACTTTCGCAAATGTGACACCTATAGCATTTGTAATGCAATATGTGTTGTATTTACCTGACTTAGATGTATTGTTATTACAAATAACAATGGCTTTTAAAAAAAAAAAAAATTAATACTTAAATAAAAGCTACTGTAATTCATAATGGAAATAGCTTAAACTTTTTTAAATAACTTTTGTGAAGATTATGTTCAGTGTATTTTATTGTGACGAAAATCCAAGAACAGAAGTGAAATATTAACATCTTTTTGTGACATTTTTAATAAAGCTTGAAAGATTGAGAGAACATATTTGAACCAGTTGTTGTTGAATGGTTGTACAGATTGATGCTGTGGTGGCGCTGAGTGAAGTGGTGGCGACGAGTGATGCAGTGGCGTTCAGTGATGCTGTGGTAGCGCATTGTGATGTTGTGGTGCCCCTGAGTGATGCTGTGGTGGTGCTGAGTGATGCTGTGGTGATGCGATAGATAGATAGAGTGTGGCCGATAGATAGAGTGTGGCCGATAGATAGAGGGAGGGCGATAGATATAGGGAGGGTGACAGATAGATAAAGTGAGGGCGATAGATAGATAGATAGAGTGAGGGCGATAGATAGATAGAGTGAGGGCGATATATAGATAGACAGATTGATAGAGTGAGGGCGATCAATAGATAGATAGAGTGATGGCGATACATAGATGGAGTGCGGTAGATAGACAGATAGAGTGAGGGCGATAGATAGACAGATAGATATGAGGGCGATAGATTGATAGAGTGTGGGCGACAGATAGATAGATAGATAGATAGATAGATATTTATTTATTTATTTATTTATTTATGGCGATTTTTAGAGCGCGCAAATACCCTGGGGTGTCTCGGCGCTGTAGTTGCAGAACTCTCCGGAGGGGGGGGGGGAATTTAGGCAGGGAACAATCATGTCTTTAGTTGTTTTCTAAAGTTAAGAAGGGTCGGAGCGCACTTGATGTTTAGAGGAAGTGCATTCCACAGTATGGCCGTGGCCACAGCAAAGCGTTTGTCGCCCCAGTTGGCCCTTCTTGTACGGGGGACCATGAGTAGGTGCGCTGAGGATGACCGCAGAGTTCTAGTATGTTCAAGCGGACGGAAGGCTTTTCTTAAGAATAGGGGTCCTTGGCCATGAATGGCCTTATATGCAATGCATAAAGCCTTAAACTTGATGCGGCTCCTCACAGGTAGCCAATGTAATTGTCGGATGTAATAGATAGATACATAGATACATAGATACATAGATAGATAGAGTGAGGGGCGATAGATAGATAGAGTGAGGGTGATAGATAGAGTGAGGGCAATAGATAGATAGAGTGAGGGCGATAGATAGATAGAGTGAGGCCAATAGATAGATAGAGTGAGAGCAATAGATAGATGGAGTGAGGGCGATAGATAGATAGAGTGAGGGCGATAGATAAATAGAGTGAGGGCGATAGATAGATAGAGTAAGGGCGATAGATAGATAGAGTGAGGGTGATAGATAGATATATAGAGTGAGGGCGATAGAAAGATAGATAGATAGATAGATAGATAGATAGATAGATAGATAGATAGATAGATAGATAGATAGATAGATAGATAGATAGAGTGAGGGACGATAGATAGAGTGAAGGGCGATAGATAGAGTGAGGGCGATAGATAGAGTGAGGGCGATAGATAGAGTGAGGGTGATAGATAGATAGAATGAGGGTGATAGATAGATAGAGTGAGGTGACCTCGTGGTGGACGTGGTGGTGGTGGACTTGGTGGTGGTGGAGGTGGGTGTGGTGGTGGTGGTGGTGGACGTGGTGGTGGAGGATGTGGTGGTGGTGGACATGGTGGTGGTGGACGTAGTGGTGGTGGATGTGGTGGTGGTGGACGTGGTGGTGGAGGTGGTGGTTGTGGACGTGGTGGAGGAGGTGGTGGTAGTGGCGGTGGATGTGGTGGTGTTGGTGGTGGACATGGTGGTGGACCCGGTGGTGGTGGATGTGGTGGTGGGGGACGTGGTGATGGTGGACGTGGTGGATGTGGTAGTGACGTGGTGGTGGTGGACGTGGTAGTGGTGGATGTGGTGGTGGACTTGGTGATGGACGTAATGGTGGTGGTAGTGATGGTAGACGCGGTGGAGCTGGGTGTGGTGGTGGTGGTGGACGTGGTGGTGGTGGACATGGTGGTGGTGGATGTAGTGGTGGTGGACATAGTGGTGGTGGATGTGGTGGTGGTGGACGTGGTGGTGGTGGAGTTGGTGGCTGTGGTGGTAGTGGTGGCGGACGTGGTGGTGGTGGTGGTGCTGGGTGTGGTGGTGATGGATGTGGCGGTGGTGGGTGTGGTGGAGGTGGGTGTGGTGGTGGTGGTGGACGTGGTGGTGGATATGGTGGTGGTGGACGTGGTGGTGGACATGGTGGTGGTGGACGTAGTGGTGGTGGACATGGTTGTGGTGGACGTAGTGGTGGTGGACGTGGTGGTGGATGTGGTGGTGGTGAATGTGGTGGTGGATGTGGTGGTGGTAGTGGTGGTGGATGTGGTAGTGGTGGTGGATGTGGTGGTGGTGGGTGGTGGACGTGGTGGATGTGGAGATGGGGGTGGCGGTAATCCTGCAGGAGTATGCCAGCAGGCTGTGCAAAATTCAGCAGCGCCTCTAGGCGTTTGTTGCAATGCACGGACTCCACACATAATTTGGCATCACGGTATAGTACACAATAAAACATTTCTTAGCACATAATTAAATTAGAAGCTCAAAAGAGCTCTTTCGGCATCTCTGGCAAGTGTGGTGAATGAACAGCACCATAAACCTCTAAGAAACGAGACCAGAACGGGTAGGAATGCGTACAGTGTAGTTTCTGTAAGACTTTCCCAAAGTGACCCTAATCAGGACATAACTAAACCTTTCATGTCTATTTTACAACATCTAGATAGCAAAAGACTGGGATCCAATGATGAAAGCGGAGGTGACACCAAAGTAGCAGGAAGCAACAATATAATCTATGGACGCATTACCTCGGCTGTTTAATCAGGTGTGATCTTGGGCATGACAGCCTTCAGCGAGCAAAGCCAGAAACGGCGGGGAGTGGGGGTCGGGGGGGAGGGGATTCCTTTGAAGTGGAAGTCTGATGCTGGCTCAGAATTCTAAGAAAGAAACTGGATTTAAGTAACTAGTCACACCTAGGAAACTTGGCAACTATGTTGTTGGATGTTTGCGTGGGACTTCTTGGTGTTTCCTGTAGTTAGGGGTGTTATAAGAAACAAACATGTGTTATATCAGAACTGTTATTATACATGTGTGAAGATTTCGGCCAACAGTATTACACATGTTTAACATACCCTTTACAACCATAGGCCTAAAAGTCCCACCATGCTCACTGATGTTAGCTGAAAAACCTGATTCTGCTCAGAGTCACACAATGACTCACTGCCAGTGGTGAGCTATACTGTTCTGGTCTTAGAGAAAAACTAAAATCAATGCTGTGTCAAGCTTGTTGGCTCTAAATATGCAGAAAAAATATGGTGCACATAGGGGGGGCAGAGAATGTATGCAGAGCTCTTGAATTCCCATGCAGTCCAGGTTATTGCTTTGCATAATGGGACTCGGAATCTTAGGAGCTCTGTGGCTGCTGTATTGTTTTCAAGTTAAAATTGCATGCAAAGTACCCCTAGGGAGTTAGAGCATTTGTCCAACCACCTACAGTTGTATTTCTGCCTGTCTGCAATCTTGTAGGAATTTTGTTAGGCTGAACTGTTGGTTCCGACAAAGAATACCGCATTCTTTTTTTATTATTCAATTTATTATTGTTTAAGCGCCCTGGGGGGCATGGAAAGGCTCCTTACAGTTCAAAGCCGGTTTGGGGTTGATTCATAATGGCGGGGTACTTTGTGTCTTCTCGTGATTGCTTTAGAATGTATTCGGTTTCAATGAACTCGGTGCAAAGGTGCACATTGTGTGTCATGCATGAACCCAATTAAGAGAATTACGCTTAATAGCTTCTCCGGCCTTGCTGGCTACAGACTGTCTGCCCCAAATGTATGCCTGGATGCTGAACACCTGGCGAGGAATCAGCCCACACAAACCCAAGGCGCGGCTGCTGCTGAAGGAGGCAGTGAGTAAACAAACAAGCATTATCAAAGTCAAATGTTCTCACTTCTTATACGTCAACATGCTCAAGCTTAAAGAGGAGCTCTCAAGTTTCCTCAATCTTCCAGTGACCAGCTGATCCTGCCTAGGGGAACATTTACTAACAAGCAGAGGTGACGAGAAGGGCGGGGGATAAGGGAGGGGAAGTGCACGAAACATGCTCAAGCTTAGAGGTGACGAGAAGGGCGGGGGGATAAGGGAGGGGGGAAGTGCACGTAAACATGTTCAAGCTTAAAGAGGAGCTCTCAAGTTTCCTGAATCTGAAGCGCCTGGGATTGTTTTCACAGCACATGTGCCAATCACACAAACCCCATCGAGGAGCAGCACACAATGCCTGGATGTGTAGGGAGGGAGCAGCAAGCCTTGTGTTCTTTGGCAAGCTTGTTTTTTAAATAAAGTTAAAACCGGTTGGGCAAATCTGACAGAGCAGGCAGGGGCTGGGACTCCGGCTCACCCACTGAATCCCTTACGGAAACACAAGCTGAGCTGTTTATCTCTTTCTTACAGTTATGTGTGCGTTGCGGATGAGGGGTGGGTGTTAGCATGTCGAGTGCCTCGAAAAACAAAGAAGGAACACAAAGCAGGGGCAAGTGCAAAATGCTAAAATGAGGGAAAGAATAAGAAGGGAAAAGAAACAAAGACGGGGAGTACGGGGGCAGACAAGAGATAGTGGGAAAAGAAAAGGCAAAAAAAAATCAGCAAGTAACTGAGGGCAGAAGCCTCAGAGGAAGCCGGTGAACATTCCAGGAGACAACTTGCAGAGGGGAGGCGGGAGGTGGAGCAATGTTGGCCGTCGTGGCAAGGGGGCGTTTGGGGAGGTGTGGGGCAGCGAGAAGGACCAACAAAATGTGGGATTATAAATGGAAGAGAGAAAAGAAGGAAGAATAGAAACTGAGACAAGGGGGAAGAAAAAGGAGGAACTCCTTCAGTGTGAGAGGGGGCAAGGAACACGAAGCAGGGGCAAGTGCTAAATGCTAAAATGAGGGAAAGAATAAGAAGGGAAAAAAAATAAAGACAGGGAGTACAGGAGCAGACAAGAGATAGTGGGAAAAGAAAAGGCAAATAAATCAGCCAGTAACAGAGGGTAGAAGCCTCAGAGGAAGCCGGTGACTGTGTACGGCAGGTCTAAGCCTGTGAGTTCAGGCGTGCTGGAGGACCCGTGGAGCGGGTCAGATAGAGAAAGTGATAATGAATCAGAGCTGTAGAGCTGGAAAGAGAGAGGGAGAGCTTCAGAGGCCAGTAATCTCAACAAGCTCTCTGCATTGCGTGTCGTGGCAGGGCGGGGG
This sequence comes from Lissotriton vulgaris, assembly GCF_964263255.1. Taxonomy (NCBI): domain Eukaryota; kingdom Metazoa; phylum Chordata; class Amphibia; order Caudata; family Salamandridae; genus Lissotriton; species Lissotriton vulgaris. Next base: position 852,147,726 of record NC_141695.1, read on the forward strand.
AGCGGATTCCTTTGAAGTCTGATGCCGTGGCTCTGTGCGATGTGCATGCGCCCGGCTCACATGCACTGTAGGCAATCCACCTTTGGGTGCACTTTTGAAAGCCCTTACTTTAATCTCGCCAGCATCCCGAACAGGATTGCTTGGGTGAGACCTAACAACATAGCAAGCAAATCCACAGAGGGAAAAGGGTCCTAGGGACAGTTTACCGACCAACTACCAGATTTAATCCCCAGTTCAAATTATATCCTTAACAAACAAAATGTGGTGGTAAAAAAAGGGCAAATGGGGAGACAAAGACTAATTACATAACCAGAGTGCAAAAACCGAACAGATATGCTCAAATAGACAGGAAAGGGACCTTAACGAAATAGTCGGATTTCCATCAACTGCCAAGAGAGGCCAGTGTCATCACTTGGATATCCTTCCTTCCTACCACAACCTCTCTTGATCCCAGAGGGAAAGATGTGGTTCTGATTTCGTATAGCTCACTAAAATTACGACAAGAGTAAGTATAGAGGAAAAGTGAAAAGAATAGCCAATGTAGTCACTTATTTCAAGCCATAGGATATCTATTTGGTTGGGTGATGGAAAATATTTGCGCAGTGCAAGTGAGTGAAAGTTAAAAAGGATTTGGAAGAAAAAATACTTTTATTACAACATCTCTTCCAATCCTCAGGAATGGTCAACTAGTTTCAGCTAGGTCGGCCACCTGCCCAGGCTTTCTTCAGGACCTCAATTATAAATGGCTACTGCATTTCTATATTTGTGCAATGTGCATAAAATCATTACAAACCTGTACATAATACCTCATTACCAGCAGGGTGGTCTTCACACCTGTATGAGATAGCGACATAGACACATGTTGTGAAATACTATACTAGTTTCACCTCCTTATCCTGACGCATAAGCCATACTATCATTGGATGGCTATTTATGACAAAACAGATACACTCACCTGTCTTGTATGAGGTACACCTGGTAACCACTCAGGTATATGAGAACCCGCCCTGCAATGGAAATGAAGTCACTAGTAAAGAGGGGGGGACATCCAAAAAGCTATATGGATATACGCTATTCGGGTTATAAGTATTCCTATTTGAAACGCCTTCACCACAAAAACGCATCTGTAAAACAATAGCTCTTATCATAGCTGATGGTGTTCAACTTAAAATGTATTAAAAAGTGTGTCATCCTATATCAATATTTCTGCCTACATTACACATAGGTTCATGAGACGAAAAAGTTATAGCCAAAGAAATAACAAATACTTCCTTATGCCACAGCCCGTATGTACTTGGTTAGTGTCTATTAAACCAAACACCAAACTGATCAGGAGCAGCGTGCTCTGAAAATGCCTGTACATTACAAGAAAGAGGCATGCACAGGTGTATGTTGCTAAAAGATGAATATGAGAATGTCACGGACCTGCCATACTTAATGCTAAAATGGTATATGACTAGCATACAAACACCGATAACATGACCATCACCCATATCTAGGGACAGATTCAAAGCACTGTATTACTTGTGCTACAAACAAGCCAGCGTGTTCCTCTAAGCATTACTAAACCGCATCTAGTGTGTAAGTTACAAAACGAGCAGCCGAGTGCAGGTTCTGCGCCAGATCTTAAGCATAACAAAACCACGAAAACGGTATACGACTAGCATACAAACACCAATAACATAACCGTCACCCATATTTGGGAACAGATCCAAAGCACTGTATTACTTGTGCTACAAACAAGCCAGCGTGTTCCTCTAAGCATTACTAAACCGCATCTAGCCTGTAAGTTACAAAACGAGCAGACGAGTGCAGGTCCCAAAACAAGCAGCCATGTGCAGGTCCTGCTACGGATCTTAAGCATATCAAAACCACGCCAAACGAGAGACTCACCTCTTCGTCAAAAACAAACAAAAAACAGACATTATGCCAATCAGTAGAACCGGAGATATGCCATTTAAAAGATTTTAGTGAAAATAGCAATAAAAAGCCAAAAGGGCCAGCTTTAGGTATCTGGTGACGGCGTACCGGGACAGAGTCATGAGACCCAGAATCAGGCTGCAGGTTAGGATAAGAAAATGGCAACTTTCTGAAAGTGGCATTTTCAGAATTGTAATTATACATCAGACTTTACCATTGAAGGGGGCTTTTAATTACATTTCTTTAGACACCAAACATGAGCAGATTACCTGCTCCCATTTGGAAATCACAGCTTATCAAATGAAATAAAATAACCCCAATGTTGTCCTATTGGAGAGGTAAGCCTTGCAGTAGTGAAAAATGGATGTAAGAGTTTTTCACTTTTTACTACCAGGATATGTAAAACTTAAAACTTATGTCCACCTTGTTAAATACAATGCAACCTGCCCTCTGGACTGTCCAGGGCGTACTTTAGGTGTGACTTAAATGTTTGAAAAAGGAGGGTTTGGGCTTGCCTAAGAGTTTATTCTGCCAGGCTGAAATGGCAGTTTAAAACTGCACAAAGAGGCTGCAATGGCATGCCTGAGAAATGTTTAACAAGATTAAGAGCCTCTCGACAGCGCAGCTGCGGTGGAAGACGGTGGCAGTGTCTTCACACCGCTAGCTTGCTGAACGAGGAGAATTTCATTTGAGTGACTGGCTGAGCGTTTTCATATAATAGCGCTTTTTAGACACTTTCATTTTTAAACCACTTGTGCACGATTTTAGCGAGAGTGCAACTCTAAATTGTTTAATACTCATTTTAAAACATTCTAAATATCACCGGAGTGCTGGTCTCGATCACTGTTCCTGCCCGCCTCGGTCCGACTCGGTAATTCATTACCGTTGTGCGGAGGGCGGACAGGTGAGGGCCAGGCACTTCCGGGAGCGGTCAGCGCTCTAGCTCTCAACAGGGGGCTATTTAGGCGGAGCCTCTCGACAGCGCAGCTGCGGTGGAAGACGGTGGCAGTGTCTTCACACCGCTAGCTTGCTGAACGAGGAGAATTTCATTTGAGTGACTGGCTGAGCGTTTTCATATAATAGCGCTTTTTAGACACTTTCATTTTTAAACCACTTGTGCACGATTTTAGCGAGAGTGCAACTCTAAATTGTTTAATACTCATTTTAAAACATTCTAAATATCACCGGAGTGCTGGTCTCGATCACTGTTCCTGCCCGCCTCGGTCCGACTCGGTAATTCATTACCGTTGTGCGGAGGGCGGACAGGTGAGGGCCAGGCACTTCCGGGAGCGGTCAGCACTCTAGCTCTCAACAGGGGGCTATTTAGCCATCGCCTTACAGGAAGCGCGCAGCGATTGCGCGCAGCCTCATCACAGCCGAAGACCAGCCAAAGAGCTGCCCGTCTGCGACAGGACGTGTCGACGTGGCGGCGGTATTTGCACTATGCCGCCTATTTGCGCCGCAACACGCATCAGGTATGAGGCTTCTTCCATATTACAATTAAGACAGCCCACATCCCCCTGTTACACGGATGATAAGAGGCCCTGTTTTGACGGACCCTTCTCATGTCGAAAATGCCATTACTCCTCCATGAAATTCACTATCTCACACAAACCGAGTATAACACCTGATGATCTGCATTGTATCCTCATTAATGTGCGATCTATGCCCAAACACCAAATAGAGATCTGGGATTTGATACACTCCCTGACTCCAGACATCTGTTTTATCACCGAAACCTGGTTAAAGCCCCACACGATATCCGCCATTTCCCTTGGAGGGCTAATGGGATATAAACTCCACCATTCAGACCGCCCTGATAAAACAGGTGGCGGCATCGCTATTATTTATAAAGACTACCTCAAATTGGATATCCTAGACAAACAATGCTGTAAAGATTTGGAAATAATGGTCTATAGAATTACTTTTCCTAACAGAAAGACCAGTAAGGGAGCACTTATATACAGACCTCCATTCACATGCCCCAGATTTTCTATATCTCTTTTAGAGATTTTAGGCCCTCACATACGAGCCAATGAGGACTTCCTTCTCCTTGGAGATTTTAACATACACACCGACCAACCTGAATCCACGGGGGCCAAAAGTTTGTCTGTTGACCTGACAACCATTGGCCTCACACAAATGAACCAGGGTCCCACACATGAAGGTGGACACTGTATTGACCTGATATACACCAACTTTGACAATATATCTTGTCACAAACCTACCCAATTAGATTGGTCCGATCACTTTTTTATTACAATTCACCATTTTTAAAGTCAATAAAGGCCCCCATAAAAAATCCTCACCCCCTACTATGCGCAGACAGTGGCACAAACTTACACTGGAGGCATTACAAAAGGTATGGGAAAAACCTAATATTAAAGACACTGAGGAAGTAGAACATAGTCTAACTATGTTTCAGCAATCCCTTACGGTAGCCATTGACAAAATTGCTCCTTTGAAAACTTTCAAACAATTCCCTGTGGCCAAGCAGGAAAAATGGTACACCGAGGCTCTCAGAAAAGAGAAGCAAGAATGTAGGAGGATAGAGAAGAGATGGAGAAAATCACACTCAGAGGATAACAAGAAGGCACATTGTGCAGCCCAAACAAACTACTACAAACATATCAAAGCTGCCCGCAAAAACAACATTGCCCAACAGCTCACAGAAGCCGGCAATTCCGCTAAGGAACTCTATAGGATCCTTGAAACATTTGTCAAGCCTACAGCTTGCGTAAGTCCAGATGACTTCTCACAAAGTCTATGTGAAGAAGTTTCTTTATACTTCGAAAATAAAATAGAGTCCATTTATGACAAAATCTTAGCATCTCAAATAGGCAATGATACTCTGACTGTTCTCCCCTCCACCGACAACACTAACCTCACGTTGACCACATTCCCTCCTATCAATAATGAAGAGCTATTCACACTAATGACCCATGTAAAATCCGGGTCTCCGGACGACCTCATCCCTGTTAAAACCCTAACCTCCCTCAGCACCTTGTTAGGTCCACACATCCAAGATGTAATTAATCAGTCTCTGAAGAAGGGATATGTTCCAACTGAATGGAAAAGAGCGGTGGTGAACCCCATCCGCAAGAACGCGGCTCTCCCCTGGACGGAGCTTTCCAACCTCCGGCCCATCTCCCTCCTACCGTACTTCAGCAAGCTGGCCGAGAAACATGTCAACGCACACCTGTCTAACTACATCGAGGCAGCGGGCGGCCTAGACCACTCACAATCTGGTTTTAGGCCCAACCATAGCACCGAATCAGCCCTCTTGTCAGTGACAGATAACATCAGAATGTCACTTGACAGGGGGAGCTCAGTGATTCTGGTGCTATTGGATTTGTCCGCTGCCTTCGACACGGTGTCGCACAAAATCCTTCTCGACCGCTTGAAAGGAGTGGGAGTAAAAGGGACCGCCCTTGCGTGGCTTGAAAGCTTTCTTGCAGATAGGCAACAGGGTGTCAAACTAGGCTCCCACAAATCTACCTGTAGGCAGCTCACTAAGGGTGTGCCACAGGGCTCATGCCTGAGCCCCACGTTATTCAACGTATATGTGGCCCCCTTAGCGGAGATTATAAGATTTTACGGGTTCTCCCCAATCTCCTACGCTGACGACACCCAGCTGTTATTTCCCTTCCAAACTATCACACCTGCAGTCATGCAATCCTTTCAAAATGGCATGAGAGCTGTGGCAGGTTGGATGGCCCAGAACTTCCTCCAATGCAACGTGACTAAAACCGAAGTCCTGTTGTTTGGAGGGGCCACCCTGCTCTGGTCTCCCGATTGGTGGCCACTTGAGCTAGGACCTGTTCCTGCGCCCAAACAGACCATCAAAAACCTGGGAGTACGCCTGGACCAAACACTGATTTTAAAAGACCATGTCAGTCAAGTCACGGGAACATGTTTCCGAATAATTGGTCTCCTACGGCGCATTTTCCCCTTCCTGCCAGACATCCACAGGAAAACGCTGGTACAGGCACTAGTACTCGGGCGGGTAGACTATTGCAATGGTCTACTCATCTCCGCCAATCAAGAACAACTATGCAGACTGCAGGTGGTGCAGAACACCGCTGCTAGACTCATCTTGAATGCCCCCCCCCGTACCCCGTCACGCCCTCTCCTTTCCCACTTTCACTGGCTTCCAGTGCAACAACGGGTCAATTTCAAACTTTGCTGCATAATGCATAAATGCATTTATGGGTCCGGTCCCAAATACTTAAAAGACATTTTTGTCCCCTACTCTCCTGGACGTGCTCTGCGCTCCAGCAACACCATGTTGATGCATGTACCTAAAGTCACCAGAGCGAGACAGGGTGGCCGAGCGCCCTCTCTCAAAGGCCCCCTGCTATGGAACTCCCTCCCACCACAACTGAGACACATCTCTAATCTATTTTCTTTCAGGAAAAAATTAAAAACATACCTATTTACCCAAGACTAATTCACCTTGCTCCTTACACTGCCATTCCCCTCAATAAGTACTTCGACTCACACAGAAGCTACGTGCGGAGATACCCCTTCGGGGCTGATTCAGGCGCGCTACAAGAATATAAATAAATAAATAAAGGGCCTGATTTAGATCTTGGCGGACGGGTTACTCCTTTACAATGATGCTGTATATCCCATCCACCGAAATATATATATATATATCCCATATATAGAATATAATGGGTTTTATATATCGGTGGACAAGATATCCGTCACTGTGCGACGGAGCAAACTGCCTGGCAAGATCTAAATCAGGCCCGGAGTATCATTACGACCCAGATTAATAAGTTAGGAAAATAATAAACGAATACGGGGGAATTCTCAACATGGGAACACTAGACCTAGGAAAACCTCTGTTTGTAAACATGAGAGGAAGGAACTTGATACATTAGTGCACACTAGATCATGAAAAAGAGGACGGTTGACAGTGCTACACCCACCTCCTGGGACCTCCCAAAAGGCTATGGTTGCACAGCATTTGCGATTTACCAAACTAAACTAAATGTTTGTACTTGGGACTGGAAAAAGAATGAGGTCACTCATGCAATACCACTTTAACTCTAGTTTAGCCATACACCTAATTACTTGCCTTTGTGGCCTCAGGTATATTGGCATGACAAGCCGCAAGGTAATACTCTGGATTGGGGAACAACTGAGTCATTTACAGTGGAAGAGGTTGACCAATAGGATGACAACCCACTACTTAGAGTTGGGCCGCACTACAAATGATTTCAAGCAGACAATACTGGAACAGCTGTCAGGAGTGAGTACTGATGAGGAAAATACTAGAATTCTATTCTTTAAGGAATATAGATGGCAGCTGCGGTCCATGCAGGTAACAGCGGTGGGGAAGTGGGGCAGGGTAAGGGGGGTTTCAAGGGACGATGCAGAGGAAAAATGTTATATTTATTTAATTTTCCCTCAGCATTGTCCCTCTAAATCCCCCCTTACCTGGCCCCATCGCTGTTACCTGCTCGAACTGCGGCTGAGAGATGGATATACAAGATGTTCAACAGTACCATACATTTGAAAGATGAAGTTGCCTGGCCAACAATAAATGAATACGCCTGTGTCCATAATCTTTTCATGGATACCCTTAAAATCTGATGTACAGTAGAAAACACTACTTTTCCCTCAACAACATATTTTTGATAGTATGGCTGTCGTGTAAATAAGAACCAGACTCAGTCTGAGAATTTTACATGAATATACAAGAAATATAAAAGAAAAAAACCTAATGGGCAACGATTAGAAAGACTAAGGGCCAGATGTAGGTGTCCAAATACCGGTTGGAAACGGCCGAAAATACCGATTTTCGGCCGTTTCCGACCGGTATTTGGACATTGGTATGTAGCGGTTTGAAAAACTTACAGATTCGGTAATTTTAACGAATCGGTAATTTTACCGAATCAGTAAAATTACAGAATCAGTAAATTTACCGATTCTGTAAATTTTACCGATTCGGTAAAATTACCGATCGGTAAAAATACCGAATTTGTAATTTGCTATGTAGGTAGCAATGGTAACAGTGCTACAGGCCATTCAGGATTCGGTATTTACCATGTAATACTATTACATGGTAAATAACGAATTCCTGTGTACATGCACATCTGTGAATGTACACCTGTGCCATGTGGCACACAGACATGCCCTAAGGGCATGTATGTGTGTCACATGGCACACAAGCCTGAAACAGGGGTGCAACAGGGTGTCAACGTGACACCCTGTTCCCCCTGTCAATTCGGTAAATTTACCGATTTGGTAATTACCGAATCGGTATTTGCTATTGATTCCTATGGGCTTCAAGGCCCATAGGAATCAATGGCAAATACCGATTCGGTAATTACCGATTCGACCGAATCTTACAGAATCAGTATTTTTTACAGATTTTTTACCTACATATGTTTTACTGATTCTTAAATACCGAATCGGTAAAATTCGGTATTTAAGAATCAGTAAAACCTATTTACCTACATCTAGCCCTAAGTGTAGGTGGTGGGTCTTACTCTTCTAAGGAGCAATGGACAGTTCCATTAAATGTATGTATATATTCGTACCCGTGATTATACTGCCTTACATTTTGTGATTAGAGGATGCCAGGAAGACTGGGGTACATGAGAGCCACCATATTATAATGCAGTTTGTTTTGTTTGTTTTCTTGAGTCATGCTGCACAGAATGGCGGATGATGCACAACATGGCTATAACCATTGGCAAAACCAATAAGTTTAAAGGCAAGCCCTAGTGGCTTTGCCAAAATGTTTGTTTTCAATCTCATTTAAAAGCAAATACACATGAAAAAATGTAATGGCATAAATCATGTATATAGATCTACTGAATGTAATATACTGTTTGTTACCATTGTTGAGGCTTCAAGTCTTGTGAGCCATTGCCCCGTCCTCCATTCAACACTGGAAATAACTAGAATTTTGTACTTTGCACATCTACATAAATGTATTCTCTTGCTCTCTCGTCGTCTTTGCAGAGTGATTGAGGAACGGGGCATGGCCTCCGAAGACCTGTCAGCAATCCTGCTGTTTCGGACTTACTGGAGGTAACAGGAGGGCTTGTTGGCCCCCAAGGATCCTCAGCATTCTGTAAGGGTTCACCGTAATATATCCTCAGGGTCGTGCTGATGCTCAGAGGTGTCCACCTCTCGACGTCCCCAAGTCCGAAATATAGATATTAACACAGACTTTTGGGTTGGTCAATCAGGGGGAAGGAAAGGGTAGGAACTGCAGGGAAGGAGACCTGAGAATGATAATAAATAGTAAACAACCTTTTACATCTAACCTCTAATTAACAAACTCAGTAGGTGCAATGTATGGGAGTATATGAAATTTGTTTTCAAGCTACCTGTAAAGGAAAATAGGGAACCCTATAACAGGAGAGATGAGAGGGTGGTTTCAGAATTCCAACATGAATACTGTCACGGAGAAACAACATCATGGAGAGTATATTTAAATACTTTTATAAGGCAGACCCAAGCCCTAAGAACAGTAAGAAAGACCTTGAGCGCCTCACCTACCCAGTTTGGCGTATTGGAAGTAATCAAAGGTGCACAATACGACTGACTTCCTGGTCACCCCTACAAGGAACATATAAGAACACACAAGAGAAAGGCCACTGTTTAATATCTTTTCTCTAGGAATATCTCCTGGATCATCTAGACTTCAGAGTCATTAGAAAAGATCACAGTAAAAAGTTCCCAGCCTGTGAGGTACTTTTACCGATACGAAAGCAACAACTATCAAGATTGGGAGTTCCTTCACTCCACAATCTCTTAGGCATGAGAGTACGAAGAGTGCTTTGAGCTGTTACTTTCTCCAAGCCTGCAAAACTCTCTACCAAGAACACTCACAATCAAATATGAGAGTTCATTTCCTCCCACGGGTTTTCAGTTTACTATACATCAAAAATATCCTCTGCATGAGTCATACGAACTAAGATTCGCCAACGGTGGAGATTGAAGTCTGTCCTTACTCTTACACATGAGAGCTAGGGCTCGTTATTCCAAAATATTTATGGAATAACGAGCGGCAAAGTAAGGACACGAATCGTTGAGCATGCACAATCTATCCCGCATGACAAACCAGTACCTGGAACAAAACCACAGTCCAAATGATATGCAGTGGGTGTTGATTGAGCAATTAGACCGCAACACCAACAACATCCAACAGGAACTATTTGACAAAGAACAGCGATGGATATATCGTTTGTCCACCCACACCCAAGGACTCAACGATAATATCCCTTGGAATTGCCTGAACCGGTGATAAAATGACTTGATCCTTTTTTCAATTCACATTGTTTGGCTTTAATCACAACATTAGAGTCTTGTTACGTGACCACCAAGTATTTCAGCGGGCTCTGCTTATACCCTACCTGCAGACCCCTTTTTTGACTCCTACATATCTGTTTGCTTGCAACAAAGTGTAAGAACCTCCAACCCGCAATATCTTGGTTAATAGCCAACCTTCGGCATTAATCACAACATAAGAGCCCTGGCACGTGACCATCGAATATGGTCAGGGATCTTCCACCCTGTGTGAAGATATTTTAATTTTAATTTTAATTGTTAACCAAACTCTGCAGCCCTAGTTTTTGACCCTTGAGCATCTTTTTGCTTGGTACAAACTAATTCAACCTCCTACCCTCAGTTAGGGCCCCATAAATATCCCTGTGCAATAAAGACAAGTATTTTAATACCCTTATACACTTTGCTGCTTATAACAAACAATAACAGCCTATAACCTACAGCAACGTATTGGTACTACAACGTAGGTTCAGCAGTTTTGTTAACTTTAGTTTCTAATTCACACATGCCATATTGCGCATGACAAACCCAGACGGCATCAACTCATTCCAAAGTTAATAGTCTACTTCCCCTTAGCCGCAGGACACCGTGTAGGCATCACACGCCTATCGCGTTATGACGCACAGACACATCCCTGAAGCAAAAGCACACCGGAGCAACTTTCATAAAGGAATGCCCCGGGCTCCATTGAGCGCCAGCCTTCTCCACGGGGACCCCTTATTAGGTTTAGCGGCGGACACCTCTCCCACTACAAGTAAGGTCATGCGGGGTTAAGCTGTCTTTTACAGCTGGACTCTCGGTGCCATGTAAATATGTAATGCTATCCTTTTTCTGATAGATTCTGTCAGTGATTCATTTATAATGCCGCTTTTTCTTTTTTCTCCGCAATTTTAAAACCTGTTCTAGTACAGTATGTGACAGGAAAGAGGCAACAAAATTACCCCATCCCCGGGACAAGATTAGCCAGCCTAATACTGGACAAATGTAAATATAAATATAACATATTTAATGAGTATAGGTGCATGCACTTAGCGCTAGAAACCAAGCCTTAAGACAGCGCACTTTTTACCTCGGCATGTTTTGGTAAACCCACGAAACACACAGTTGTTACCACTGCCACTAAACAAAAACTATAAATATAAACAGTGCATTATTTACAAAATAGAAAGGGACCACAACATAAATTTTCTACAAAGTGTGCACAGCATCTATATGTTTTGTTGGCTTTGGGTACCCTATCCCTGGGGCCACGCCTTTTTTTAATCAGGGAGGGGGCTGCGCAGCCCCCTCTCCGCATGCTGATATTTCCCAGGGCCCGACCTTCTTTTACTTTTGTAACAGATATCATTTAAAGGAAGGAATGCCAAGCAGCCTTCCTCCCTTGCTGATTTCGGCCCCAGGGTCCCCATCCTCCAGGGCCCGGCCTCTGTTGTGGGTGTCCTAGTCCCACCCAGGGCACCCACGTAGCGGTGTTCGGGACTGCGGGGGAGCCTCAAGGCCCCTATGGTCCCTGTCAGCTCCCTGTGTCCTAGAGAGCGGGCATTGCCTTTGGACAGAGGGAGTTACTGAATATGCACCTCCCTCTGTCCAAAAGCAATTATCCTCCACCTTCAGCAACAAGAGCATTTTTAATGATCTTGCTTGCTGAAAGCGGGGCAGCGTTTGCTATGGCTTGGCAGGAGCAGTAAAGGTCCGCCAAGCCATACCAGGGATATCTTAGGCTCCAGGAGGGTGCCCACGCACCCCCCTCCATTAGACTACACCGCACCGGGGAAGTGGTGGTCCCCAGGGCTGGGTTCCGAAATGGAGCCTCTGCCTTACGTTATCTGAGCCTCGGGGAGGAGGTGGTCCGCTGGGCTGAGGGGAGGGCGCGTGAGCCAGGTGGGCCTTCTGCATTTGGATTGTTTAGTGCCCTGGGGAGGTAGCGGTCCCCGGTGCTTCTGAAAAGCCTAGGAGGAGGGCCAAATGAGCCCCCCCCCATTGATTATAAGCCCTCATGCCCCTGGGATTTGGCCTACCTGGGTCATCATAAAATAGATGCGCGGGGGTCTGCAGTAACTTTTTTAATGTTTTGCAGCAGACCCGGCAAAATTAAATAAAAAAGATTCTTTTTACCGTCGGCGGGGTCCCTGTAAGACCCTTCATCACATCTGGGGGGTGGGGGGTCAGTGTATTTCTACCCTGCCCCCTTTTCTTTCTTTTGTTTAAACTTTTTTTGTGGCACTCAGCTTCATGTTGAGTCCCAAGATGTCTGTCAACACTTCCTGGTTGAAGTGTTGGAAGCCAATCAAATTTCAATAGGATTTGGGGCTCCCAGAAATCTATAGTTTTTTTTACTTAAATACCTCTGAAACTACTGAATGGATGACCACCAAATCACAAAAAGCACGCTTTCTGGCCCAACATCAAGCTTTTTGCCAAATTTGGTGGCATTCCATTCATCGGTTCAGACTCCGGTCCTGTTCAAACAAGCATTTGCAATGCAATAGATCTCGCATTTACGCGAGTTTCAGCTTTTGGCATTGTAAATGACAATGCCTTTTATTTATGTTTTAAAAAGCAAAACAAAAATAAAATGCATTGTTATTTACAATGCCAATAGCTCAAACTCGCCTAAATGCGAGACCTATTGCATTGCAAATGCCTGTTCTTTGTTTCAAACGGGCGGAACTGCACCACTCCTACTGTCGGGGTGCCGCAGGTCACACAGCAGGACGCCACTCACCAAGTCTCTCTCTCTGGCACTGCGTAGCTCACCACTTCACAGCAGAGAGGTGAGGTGCCTCACTTGCTCAGCAGCGATCAGAGGCTGGGTTGTGGGACATCACAAGCTTTATTCTTCCAGGCAGTGGGGCTGGCTTACACTATACCATGGTGGTCAGCTTTGTTGTGGTTGCCTTACTTTGAGTGCAGTATCTTCACCCTGTGCTCTGCCGCACTCCTCTCCTCTGCGGCAGGCGAGTGTTGCACTTTCCGGTAGTGTCGTCTTTGTTCACTGGTTTCTGTAGGGCCATTACCCACTTTACTGTCAGCGCAGTCCTTCTTTCTGCCCACATGTTCACTGCCGGACCAGGGGAGACTTCTCACCTCTTACAGGAGGTTTGGCAGCGCAGATGCGCATTGAGAAAGGTGCCAAATGCACCACTTCCTTCCGTTTCTACTGACCTCACACAGCAGGGTTGGTTAGTTTGGAGGTGCATGGGCATCAACATGCGGGCGGCTGCAGGGTCCTCACCGGATGACGTCGGGGTATGCAATGGATGGCCCCTTCTCACCCTGCATCATTCGGTATTATGCTGGCAGTAGGTATGGTGTGAGCCTTAGACTCTGGTTACTCTGCCCCCCGACATAGTAAAAAACTGCTGTCAGCTCGTACGTCGGGTAAGACCCACTTATCGGCATTGTTGGATCCTGCGCCCTAGACCCTCATGTAAGTAGGACGCCACAGAGGCATATAGTTCGTATAATTGATACAGGCAACGTGCGCCCGGCCCCTTTTCCAGGCACTGCCACCTGACTGGTGAGACCTGTGATTGGTGGGTGTGAGGTGAGTGTAGAGGCCAAACCACGGGGGGTGGCTGATGACATAGTTCATGTATTGGATCACTGAACTTATCCAGCAGGACACTACAACACGGAAACACATACACACATCACACTCGGATGTGGGTACATTTCCAGGAATAATAAAATAAATGATATCCATAGACCTCTGTGATTTTCATACTGTGGCGATAGTGCATTTCTTTCTTACTTTCTGTATGGCCCTCTAAGTGTAGAGCAGTGCTGTGCCTCTGACTCTGACCCTTGTGACCACCTCAGAGTTTTCAGTTATCAGTGAAACTTGATAATGTGTCAGCCCTTTAAAGTTTGGGCTGCAAGAGCGGCACAGTCTGAAAAGCCTTCTTCTTCAGAAAAACTAAACAAAACTCTTGGTTTACCGAAATAGGAAGGCGAATAGAGTTAACGGAGGCGTGACAGCCGCCTCAAGCACAGATGCCCCATAAACATGGTACTTTGAAGAGGAGGCACATGCCCTGTATGAAGTATTGTGTTAGGAACGTGACCTTTTAACTTGAACCGCTATAATGTCCATGTCAGTGTGCTATTTTTAGTAGAGCACGCACGATCGAGTGATCCACGTAAATCTGCGCCAGATCCTCAGGAAACGTAAAACGCTTAGTTGAAACGAATTCACCTTGCTGCATTCAAGACTATTTGTTTAGTTTGTGTGACAAAGTGCATGTTGTTTCCTGTGGTATTTACTTGTAAAGTGATTTCAAGCAATCCTAAACCAACATTTTTTCGTTTTACAAGTTAAATTGTTTTTGTTTTATTTTATAGCCATTTGCTCTCTTTCAGATTGCCAAATTTAGGCAATTCCTGTCCGAAGCTGAAGCAGAGCCGTCAATGGGCCGCATACACGATTCAATTAACAGCAAGATGGGGGCGGCGGGCAGGAGAAGGGGGAGGCGGCCAGGGAGACGGAGGACGCTCGAGGGACTGGGCCTGTGAAGGGGTAAAGTACACAGTGCAACCCCACGGGTGCAGAATAAAAATCGAAAAAGGGACGAGGACATAAAACGGCCTGAGCCCCCACACTCTGGGCAAAAGAGGGCTGCGTCCTACTGGGAGGTACGGCTGAGAGGAGCAGCAAAAAATCACCGTTGCAGCCCGGGGGGCTTAACCAGGAAGTCAGGCATCCTTGCCCGTGACATGGGCAGGGCCTGTGATGCGGCCGGAAGAGGCTGGTGTGGCTTGTTCATGCGGGGCTCCCATGAGGAAGGGAGAACCCTGCGGTAGCGATTGAAGTTCTCAGAAGTCCCGGGTCCCAGGAGGGGTGAAGTGGAGAGGCGAGGTCTGTTTCTGCAGGGGCTCCCATATGCTGAGGGAGCCCCTGCAGGGCGTTGCCTGGGAAGCCCGCGCAGGACACCGAGAAGACAGGAAACGGAGTCTGCACAGCAGCCCGGTGAGTGGGGCTGCATGCTGGCACTAGCGAGTGCCTGTCCTGAGCGGTCCCACCGTTGTGGACCACTTCATCAGGGCATATTTTATTGTAAGCGCCAGTGTGCTGCCACGTCTTGGGTATTTGGTGTATTTGACGCCGTGAGGAAGGGGGACAGGAGATGGGCACAGCGCGTAACTGTACATGGTGAACTCGCGCGTTCACAGTTCCAGTCCGGGCTGCACGTGCCCATCTCCTGTCACGCTTGAGAGGCAAGTCAGCGACAATAGGTCTCGATGGCGACAGCGCTTCGCGCTGCGTCGCCAGTTGCGAGACCTAAACATGAACCTTGACATAACATGGGGAAAAATCGTTTTAGAACCCCCCCTTTTTTTTTGCCCCTATTTGACAGATCACCCCAAAACTACAAACACAGCAGCTGAACCAAAAAGGGGAAGTTTTTTTAGAAAACTTCATGAAGATTCGTCAAGCAGCGCCAATGTTATTGGCGAAAAAAATATAGATTTTCCTATGGTACCTTTGGTCCTGACTATAACTGTCTACTGGCAACCACCAGTAGGTTTTATTTATATATATGTATATATATATATATATATATATATATATATATATATATATATATATATATATATATATATATATATATATATATATATATATTTTTTTTTTTTTTGTCGAGGGTGCTGGGGGGGTTTGGAAATAAAATAACCGAAAGAACACTGACACTGGAGTGCTGGCCGTTTTTTCTTGGAACCAATTTCTAGGAATGTGCAACGATATATATATATATATATATATTCTCCAAAAGCTATCAGCCGATAGCGCAAGTCAGCACTCAACAAAGGATATGTTTTCCCAATTATCACGGTTTATTTCCAGAAAGCAGCATTCATCGCACAACACCATATATATATACATATCAAACGAACTGATTACCTCCGAGCTCTCAGTTCAAAGAATATCACAGGGTCCGAGTTCTTATGCCAAAGCTGTGAGGTTTATTCAATTCATAAACCTAGTCGTGACGCGCTTCGTGCTCCACAGAGCGCTTGTTCACACAACATTCACACATAAAGTTTGTGTTTTAAAACATTATTCAACCATCTTGTTGATCATCATAGAAAAGGGACTGTGGTTACAGGCGCCATCTTTGAGTGGCAGTCATACCTTAGTATTGTTAAGTCATCGATTACAACAAATATATTCGTTTCATTGTGTATAGCCATACTGTATTTATACATCGAATAAAGAAAATAGATTTATATGTACTATTTATGGCAATACAGCAACATTGCATTATTCAAACCCTGTACGGTGCATTGTGGTTGTAATAGTATGGTATTTATGCAAGTCATTTTGAATGTTCACGCTACGGATTAAGTAGCTTTATTGTTGTGCTTGATCAAATACTTATAGTAATGATGACTATTGACCTTAGCTATGTGTGGGGTTTCGGGTGGGTTCTCAAAAAGGTTCACAGACAAAGGTACTCTGGGTAGAGAGGGTTTTATTATTTTGTAAAGTCTCCTCATTTGTACAGGCACTCTGTAATACGGGAGGGGATTGTCTGTGTCTTCCGTCGTGGTTCTTGCAGCTCCCAGCTGCCGTTCCCGATGCCTCCTGGGAGTTGTAGGCCGTTCTTCCGCCGTTTCGAGGGCCTCCCGATACCGATAATGAAAAGAAACCAAAGTCAGCCTGGTTTTGATGTAGTGTTAAGATAAGGGAAGAGGGTGAGGAATACACACGTGCACAAACAATCGTATCCCCGTACTGGTGTCGGTAAATCGTGAGGGGGGGGGAGTGCAAAGGGATCCGCGTGATTCCTCAGGGAGGTTTGTTCTACTTACGTCCCACCCACCCACTGAAGCGTGACCGTACCTGCTCTAGCCACACTTCTCGGGAAGTGTGGCTGGGCGATGCGCTATCCCGTTGGCCTCCTGGCTTGTCGCGGTAGTCGCTGTCTCTGTCTTCTGCCTCCTCCGACCTCGTCTGCTTCTCCCTTGCTGCCTCAGTTCCGCGCTCAGCTACCTTAGCTTCCTCCGTCCTCCGATCTTCCCGCTTTAGCTCTTCCGTCCTCCACTCCGCTTCACTCGCCTCCTCCGTCCTCCGATCTTCCTGCTTTAACTCCTTCGTCCTCTGCTCCGCTTCACTCGCCTCCTCCGTCCTCCGATCTTCCTCCGCTCTTGAATACCACTCAGCTCCGTTCTCTCGCCACCAATCTCTTTCTCCTCCTCCGGGTGTCTCGCACACCTGGTCCGTTGTCGGGCTGGGCTTTACCTTGGTCAGGAGGGCGGGGTCAGGGTCCAGCTCCGCCCAATTAAAGAAACACGGCTCATTGTCAGCCGTCCAGGGACTGCAAGCTGTCTCAGGTGTTTTCCAGGCATCTGTGTGCTGTTTGAAAAGAGGGGAGACATTAACAGGCAGTCCAGGTGGCCCCGCTTCCGGGTCCACCTCGTCACACTATGTGATCGCCCAAAATTGCTAGTCATTAAAGGTTTGCGTGTTAGCCGGCGGCGTTGTCATGTGACCTGCTCCGCTATGTTTAATGTTAGCCAACAACGCTAGTTGGGCAGAGCGACCCGTATTGATCAATGTGAGTCATTACAGAGCCAAGAGGGTGAATTGAGTCTGGGTATTGGCTAGTTAGTGCCATGGTGACTCAAATCTTATTCTAGCTACTTAGTGCTAAAGGCCAAACAACATCTAGTTGTCTGTCACTATATGTCTCTGTGTTTCTACTTCAATATTCTGGTAGAAAAAGGGATTACCAAGAAGCAGTTGTCTTACGGATGCAACCATGTCCTAAGATTAACACGAACACAAACCTCAGCTCAACGAACCATTCAATAGTGCATCTTTTAAGTGCAATTAAGCTCTCTGGTATGGCCTTTAATTAATTCTCTTCTGTTCTGTTTTTCTTCTTTTCTCTCTTTTTTCACAGGAGGAAGGGAGGGGCTTTGTCACAGGCTTCCGACACCTGCACCCTAAACCTTTCTCCGTCTTCTACCCATTAATCGAGATGTAATGTACTTTTTATGTTTTAAAATTATTTCTTTCACATGCACTATTGAATGGTTCGTTGAGATGAGGTTTGTGTTCGTATTAATCTTAGGACATGGTTGCAATCAGGAACAAGAGTTTAACGAAACAACTGGCAAAAATGAATGGCAGGTTTTTAAAGAGAGGGTATAGTTCTAATAGATTAAACATGCCATATTGAAATCCAAGAATATCACCATGAATCAGTTTCTTTAGCCAAATATTTGTCTGAATAAGGATAACCCGGTCCCTAGATTCATCACTTGCTTTAAGTCTGTGTTTCATAAGGTGCATCAGATAATGAAAAAGCACTGGCAGATAGTCAAGGGTACTCTTGTACCACTTATCACATATAGAAAATCTGATCCACAGCTATTTTACTAGAAGTCGCAAACTAAACATTTGGCTATCTACCACCAATAGATTTTTCAAATGCAATCATTGCAAGGCCTGTTGGATGGTGAAGAATATTTTGGAGTATCAGTCCTCAGATGTCCAAAAAAGAAGAGTGAATGGATTCTATAACTGCAATACAGATCACTTGTGTGTATGTGTTGTCTTGCCCATGTCCTTTAATGTATGAGGCAGTACCATCTTTCCACTGAAGAAGCGCATATTCGAACATCAGCGAGCGATCAGGAATCACGACTTTAGTTATTCAGTGGCAAGACAATTTTATGATCAACACGAGAGTGATCCAATATTTTAAACTATTTTGCAGTAGATAGAGTCTCCCCAAATAAGGATGAAACAGGCTGATGAATCTTAGACATTTAGAGTCCAGATATATCCTAGACCTTCATAACAAATGTCCTGCTTGGTTGAATAGGGATAAGGAGATGGAACTCCACTGGGGCTGTCTGCAGACAGTATGGTGTCTTCTCATTGTGAGGCATAAATTAATGTGCTTTCTTATAAAGTGTGATTGATTGCAGTACCTGCACCGTGATTTTTATTAGAATTTTTCCCTAGGTATACCCTCCACCATTAGATATAAGCTATTTTATTGATAATTTGTATGGGTATTAATGATACATATATGGATTTAGGTACAATTTGAGATATATATTATGAGTATTTATGTCTTTATATTTGTAATTTTTCCTACGTAGTCGAATATATTTAGTATGGACATATTTTTTATGTATGCATATACTCACACATTGGTGCAATGTATGTGCCTCCAGATGATTGATTGAATATGTATTTATTCACATTGATTCATGTTTATTAATATAATGCTTTGAATGTTGGAGGAGGCCGGAAAGGAAAAAGCCATAATTAAGTTACTCTAAGGTGTGTCTAAAAGATCTTATATAATTAGATGAATTAATTTGAACAGTATCAAATATGGGAACTGGCCCGAGATCCTGTTATGCCTAGCTGACCTCTGATTTACTGTGTCAAAGTACCATGCTCAATGAATTGTATATAGATAAGAGTATGAAATTCCTTTTAAGTGAAAAAACATAAAAATAAGCACAACTGTGAATATGTAAAAAAAAACATACAAGGTAATTTAACCGCAAACAATTGATTTGTTTTGTAGAAATCATGGGTGATAGTAAATAGATGAAGATAGGTAAAATGAGCATTGAAGTATGTTTTCTATATCCATGATGTGGGATTTTAAAAGCTTGTATTTGCCATTGGTCAATGTAACTTTGAGAAAGGCTGGGATCAGCCGAAACGTGTCAGGACAGACATGCTACAATAAAGCATTGAAAATCAATACATTGTGTGGAGTGCCCACTTATTCTCTTTGGACGAAGAGATTTTTGACGATATATATATATATATATATATATATATATATATATATATATATATATATATATATATATATATATATATATATATATATATATATATATATATATATATATATATATTTGCTCCCAAACCTTCTTCTGATTAAGGAGCTTGCACTCGTTGTTATGGGAGTTTCTCCTGTTTAGTGCATCATTTGCATCAGACACATGCTAGAGCACATGAGGGACGCGTTTCGGCAGTCACGCTGCCTTTCTCGACCAACACAAATGAGTACAATAATAGTATCATTAACATATAGAACAACCTCACAGAGTGGAAAGATAGGGTGCTACTGGAATGGAAAGAATATTGCGTCTTGAAAAAAGATTTACCCAAACTTCCCGTGCTTTACCTCCTCGCCAAGAGCCACATGACTTTAAATACAAAAGCAGAGAAAACTGTTTTATTTTTGTACCACTGTGGGGTTACTTGGAAACCTGAAACACATAAGTACTCACCTCTGCTTTTCTTCCTACAACGCAAATGGGGGAAGATGAAAAAAATACTTTAGACACTGTTCCTTTAATCTGGAGTCAATGACTGAAGTCCTTTCTCACTGCCTAATGAGATACGTTATTTAAATCAAAACGAACCCACGGACACTGCAGCTTGGCATTTGATGAAGAGTTGTGTGAACTCGAAACGCGTTATGCCTGTTTTTTGAAAATAAAAAGATCTTTTACAAGCACTGTTGGTGTGGCCCGTGCAGCGTGAGGTATTGCGCACGTCTTTCTAAGATATATATATATATATATATATATATTTGCTCCCAAACCTTCTTCTGATTAAGGAGCTTGCACTCGTTGTTATGGGAGTTTCTCCTGTTTAGTGCATCATTTGCATCAGACACATGCTAGAGCACATGAGGGACGCGTTTCGGCAGTCACGCTGCCTTTCTCGACCAACACAAATGAGTACAATAATAGTATCATTAACATATAGAACAACCTCACAGAGTGGAAAGATAGGGTGCTACTGGAATGGAAAGAATATTGCGTCTTGAAAAAAGATTTACCCAAACTTCCCGTGCTTTACCTCCTCGCCAAGAGCCACAGGGACGTTACCAATCCCCCCGGGCGACCCATAGTATAATCCAAAGGGAGTGCCTTGGAGAATGTATCTAGATACATAGACCATTTCTTAAAGGATCAGGTGGCCCTCCTTCCCTCGTATGTGTGAGATACGAAGGACTTTCTCACAGAAATACAGGGGGTGGTCTGGCACGAAGAGTTTATACTTATCATCATGGACGTCAGCTCTCTATATACCATAATTGAACATGAGGTAGGGATACTAGCATGCAAAAAATACCTATCCAAAAGAGCCTTAAAATACCTTGAACATACTGACATGATCACTGCCATGATTTGGGTCTGCCTCAACAACAATTTCTTTCTCTTCAATGGCGACATATACAGACAAACTCTTTGCGAACTTGTGAGGAGGAGCTCAGACAATACACAAACGTTAGAAATGATTTTGACAAACTCGTTCTGTGGCTAAGGTATATAGACGATCTCTTCATGATTTGGAGGGGCACGGTTTCCGAAGCCGAAGACTTTATACACAAACTGAATAACAATATCCGTAATCTAGTACTGACCAGCAACATCACCCACAGTACAGTTGAATTTCAGGACATCAAAGTATAAATTGTTAACAACACCCTACACTCTTGTTTGTTCCAGAAAGCTACTGCAGGCAATAGTCTGCTCCATGTTTTGAGCAGTCATCCTGACTGGCTGAAGTGGAGTATCCCTTATGGGGAATTCCTAAGAGCGAAGCGCAATTGTAGCTCAGAGGAGTCTTTCTCCAAGGAACAAGATACCATGCTTACCAGATTTGCGGAGAGAGGTTATCCAGGATGGATCCTACTTAGGGCAACAAAGAAGGTCAAAAACATCAGTAGAACGACCATCCTGGAAACCAGTGACAACATAAATGAAACAGACAACACTACCAGGGTTATTCTGACATATAATAGTGGGTCTAAAGAAGTACAATGCATCTTAGCTAAGAACTGGGACATGCTAAAGAAAGATCCCATAATAGGCACCACCATCTCAGCTGGGCCACAGATCACATACAGAAAGGAGCGCAGTCTGAGGGACATTCTAGTGCACAGTGATATTACCATCAAAGAACATAGGGGCATTAACTTACAAGGTTTCTTCCCATGCAGGCACTGCAAGGCGTGCCGCGGCAGCAGCATGCGGAAAGAGTATCTCAACACCAAAAGTAATAGATCCATATCTATTCGACAGTTCCTCACCTGCAGCTCATCTTTTGTGATTTATGCCATCGAGTGCCTGTGTAAACAAAGCTATGTGGGAAGTATGACACATATGGCCAAGAAACGTGTCTTGGAACACATGAGGGCCATTTCCATATGGCTGAGATACCCGCCACCCCCTCTCAACACAATCCCCAAGAATTGGGAAACCGGAAACAGTTCTTGAACTTTTGGAAGGCGGGAAGGGAGTTACCCTTCCCGGCCGTATTTATTAAAATATGAAACAAAATAAAAACATTAAAATAACAGTTTCATATTATGTACAATTTCATTTCCACATTACGATGTTTGGCTAACCTTAACAGATCTCTAATACAAAGGTTCTCCTAGCCGAACTAACATCCTACAAAACATTTGACTTGAAATTGTACATCCTAACGTTAAGGGCCAACGGCAAGGTCGTAACCGGTGTCAGATCCCTAAACCAGAAATACCCCCCTCACTTGTGAGAGGAGCGACCGCACAGAGGCGTACCTCAAGTGCATCTACCAATTTCCCTTTGTACTTGACGGGGGCCCCAATAAACTCGACGCCATTTAACGGTCGTTCGAGGACTCGTGTGAGGTGTCTAAAAGGTAGCGTAAACCCCCTCCCGCACCCCACACAACTTACCCATCTGCCGTCGCAGATGTCCTGGCCCCGGGAAATTCCCCAGGAGGGGCCGTAGCCCCTCCTATCCAGGAAGGGGCCTTGACCACCTTTCCTTTCCTTCCGGCGGCCTCTCCTTAGACAGGACCGCCTCCCCGTTGAGGGGCCAATTGGCCACCTCCCCCGAGCGCTCCCATCCGTAATGGGTGACGCCCCCTCATAGGGATCTTCGAATTATTGCTCACCGATCATGACCTTACCGCCACAGGCCGGATAGTTGACCGGCTATCCGGACCCCCCACAAAAAACTCCTACCTAAAGGTCATGCTGTAAACTCCTTAACCAGGCTATGAAGTCTCCTATGAGTAACTCGTTCCCCACCCGGGACAAATGAACACCGTCCCCCAAATACATACTGTCCCCTTTGATACAACCATGCGAAACAGAATGCAGTGTATTTGAACGAAACAATCTACTCACTTTGTTATTTATCTTCCTTACTGAATGATTCAGAGCAGTAACCGAAATAGCCCCCCGCCACACTTTCCGTGGGATCATATGGGACCATGCAATTGTGCACCCTGGAACTCTTCTTGCCAACCAACTTACTGTGGAAAGCATTGCCTCAAGAAGAAGTCGTCTACCAGTGGCCACCAGATCGTTACCCCCAAGATGGACTATGATTATGACCTCGTCCGCTCTAACAAACCCTCAAAAAAGAATTGAAACTGGTCAATACAGAGCCCGCCCTTTCCGTAGAAGGACACCCTGTACCCGTATTCCCCAGCCACGTGAATCATATCACCTGCTTTGAATACGTCCGCGGCACGCCTCACATATGAGTGGCCCACGACCCACACCTCCTTATTCGCAGACGGTGATTTCTGACCGCTGGTCCCCAGGAGTCGGGTCGACTGTACAGTCCGCCCCGCTTCGTAAGCTTGCGTAACTGAAAATCAAACAGAGACAAGAAGCGTGAGTATATTATTACAGCTTCACAACATGTGCAACCGCACATACCTTTTATAACAGTTAGAGGACCAACGCCCCACACGTTTTACTTGCTCCACACTCAGACCCCTGGCTGTAGCCTCAGTAGCAGCCCCTATCCGAAAGGAATGGGTCCCGAACTCGCCGGGGTTCAAGCCCGCGGCCGAAATAGACATCGCAAGCACCCTCTGGAACTGAAACCTCGTCAGTGGGGTGGCGTCAGCGTGTCTCAAGAAGGTCCCCCCCCCATGCTGCAACCCTCTGTGCCAAATATTCCTCTACGCATACCACAGGGCACATGGAAGACCCGGGGATCCTCTGAATGATTACGCAGTCCCCGATTGCTCCTTGATCGGATTTGGACCTAACAAATGAGACCGTCATCGTCCCCCCCCTGACCTGAATGTGCTCCCGGCACAATCCCCCCATCGTATCCCGCTTGTTCATTGCCACTAATTCGCTTACCCGCATAGCCCCATGGAATGCTAGTGCAAATGCGGCTCGGAACAATACCGCTTCATACTGGGATGAACACGTTGCCGGGAGCACAGACAATAACCGGGTCAGCCTGTCCAAACCTATCGGGTGCCTCTCATCTACTCTGCGACCCTCAAGGCGTTGCCACCCACGTAGCGCTTTCTGCACAACGAAAGACGCTGTCGGGTCCTGGATCCCATGAGCCTTTGCCATAAAGGAAATGGCGGCCCGATGCCTCTGGGCCGTAGCTACTGATTTGCCTGCCCGATGTAAAGAGAGCAGAAATTTCACTACAAACTCTTCCTGACCCCAAAGCTCCCCCCTAGCAGTACCCAAAAAGGCCCAATAGGAACGGAACGCCCCTTCATATGCCTTCCTCGTCCTGGGTGCTAAACTCTCTCCCACGAGGTTTTGTAGTTCGGGGCACCGAGAGACCAGAGAGCTTCGGGAAAGGGTGCCGCCACCGGGTCCGCTGTGGGCAGAAAACCCCAGAAGGCCTGCATACGGAAACGAGAAAGCGCATCAGCCGCTTGGTTCATCACCCCCGGCACATGTCTTGCCCTAAACAGTACATTCAGTTGCATGCATAACAACACAATTTCCTTGAGCAGTCTCAGAATCAATATGCATCGTGCTGCCTGACTATTGATACACTCAACCACGGTCATGTTATCAGACCAGAACACCACAGAGTGATTACGGAAACCCCCGGGCCACGTTTTCAGGGCCACCAAAATAGGAAAAAGTTCGAGAAAAGCAATGTTACTCGTCAACCCGCTCTCATGCCACCATGACGGCCATTTTTGAGCCGACCATTGTGTACCAAATATGGCACCAAAACCTATACTCCCCGCCGAATCTGTCCAAAGCCCCAGCTCCTCGGAGGACACCGCTGGTTTGTTCCAGACAATTCGACCATTGAAATCCGCCAGAAATGCCAACCAAATGCGCATGTCCTGGCGAACCTCTGCCGAGAGTCTCGTGCGGTGATGTCCTTCCTTCAGGCCGACCATGGCTTGTGCAATCGAGCGGGAAAAGGGGCGCGCCATTGGTATCACTCTTAGGGCAAAATTCAACTGACCCACCACCTGTTGCAATTGATGCAGGTTTACTTTTGTTGCACGAATACATGCCTCAAGGGATAACCTGAATTTCCACACTTTTTCCTTGGGTAATCGAAAACAACCTTCTACCGAGTCGAGCTCGATCCCCAGAAACTCGATCAAGGTCGAGGGACCCACAGTCTTACCTGGCGCCAATGGCACACCAAATCGATTCATTAAGACACAAAATTCATGTAAAGCCTGTCCACACTCAGGATCCCCGGCTGCCCCCAAAAACAGAAAGTCATCGAGATAGTGCATAACATGTTGAAAACCTGTCTTCCTTGTGAATACCCACTGCAGAAAACAACTGAACTTCTCGAAATAGGCACATGAAATCGAGCACCCCATTGGCATACATCTATCCATGTAATAGCGACCCTGAAACATGAAACCAAGAAGACGCTGATCGTCTGGGTGTACCGGGAGCAACCGGAACGCTGACTCGATGTCTGATTTCGCCATCAGCGCCCCGGGCCCCAGGCGATTCAACATGGCTACGGCCTCATCGAAAGATGCGTACCGCACTGAACACACTTCCGGGTCTATCGCGTCATTCACGGAAAGACCACGTGGGGCTGACAAGTTATGTATCAGCCGAAACTCACCCGGGTCCTTCTTGGGGACCACCCCTAGAGGGGAACAAACAAAGTTACCAACCGGTGGCAAATCGAATGGACCGGCGACACGACCTCGAGTCACCTCCTTCCCAATCTTTACCTGTACCACCGCCGCGTGCTGCAAGACCGATAGTTGATTCTTACAGTCTGCTACACCCTGAAAATCCCCCACTGGGATGCGGAAACCATATGTGAATCCGTTTCGCAACACCCCAGCGGAAGCATGATCCGGGTATTCGTTGAGCCAAGGAATCATTGCCATGGTATCAATCGGGGTAGGTAAAGGCGCCCCTCGGACTATATTAGACCTGTTTGGTGCCTCCCTTACCACCGTTATCACCCGTTTTGGCTCTGCACAAGGACTCAGGATGGGATGGCTGCCCCCACCCCCCACACTCATGTCTGAATTTGCATGACCCCTGGGGCCTCGTACATTTCCCTCTGTTAAAATTCCAACAGATCCCCCTTTTCCCTGTGTTGCCATTCGGCTTCGAGTGGTACTCGTTACCTGCACCCGTCCGAAAGGGTGTCCCAGAGTTTTGGCGGGAGGATTCCCCTCCGTTACTCCCTACCAATGGTACCTTCAACATTCCTGTACTCTCCATTTTTTGCCATGACACGGAGTCGTAACAATCCCAAGTCAACAATGGGTCGTGTTCCTTAGCTTTTCTAAAAAGATTGTCATAGCAGAACCACTGATTGCCCCCATATGCCCCAGAATACTCCATAATACGTGACTGATAAATAGGTAACTCGGTCAGCAACTCGGGCCTGCGCTCGCCCATGATGGAGGTAAATATGCCCCACGCTCTGCCCCAAGTACCAATGTTCTCGTCAACCTTAAAGGCGGCCATTTTTGCGCGCCAAACACTCGGATGCATGAGCTCCTTTTGGCTCTTCACATGCTCTATCTCGTAATGGTCGGTAAGCAATGAAAACATGTTTACATACTTATCCGCCCAAATCAATTCCTTAATTTCTAGTGGGACATGCTGGGCAATCTTCTCCCTTCGAGAAGGTACAGACCCCTCCCCCGCAATCGGCAATGGCCGCTTACCTGAAGTAGACCCTGCGCTTGTCGCCGAACTTGGGCCTGCTGTACTTTCAGCCGCCGGAACCTGTGGGGGAACAGAAGATGTTGCCTTCGCAGCCTCCCTAGATTCCCGCAGTTGCCTCATTACTGCCCGGGCGTCGTCAGCCGTGGCGCCCTCGCTATCTTTTCCCAACCACGCTGCCAATTGTGCCGCTAACTCGGGGGGCATATCCTCCCTGTTCACGGGGGTGACCACCACAGGGATTGGATTCCCCTCTTTCGGCACCGGGATTGGCTCCTCACGTGGGGTATCGGGAACCGGGGTGTCCCCCCCAAGTGCCCCCCTTCGGGGCCTCTTGCTTCTTCCACCGGGGACTGCTCCCTGCAACGGCCGTTTCGTTCCTCCTTCCCCGTCCTTAGAGTCTACCTTTTTCTTTAAATCGGCTATCTCCTTCATGAGCATGCGGAGCATCTGCTCGGTACCGACCCGCTTTCCGACTTTCTTGGGCATCCTCAAACGGGATATCTGTAAGACAAAAGAAAGATTACAACGCTCAAAATTGGCTCTTCGTTCCGTCTCGAGCTCACGTACAGCGGGGAGGTGCAGCTTCAGAGCACAGGAACAAGAGGATGCTTTCTTGGCTTCCGCTCCTTTTATCCGTCTTCAGGGCGGGCGTAAACCCGCCCCCGCCTGCCTCCGAGGGCGTGGCCGGCCGCGTCGGTGTCTAGGCCAGCCCATTCTTAGGGCGGGAAAAAGGCGCGCCCCGGCTACGCCGCTTCGGGCATACCAGCCGAGACTCACCTCCCGCCCAAGATGGCTTCCCGGGGGGATCGTGGTACTCCACCATACGTTCGGGGGGACCGAATGGTCGCCCCTTTCCAAGAGAGATCCACACTACCCCAAAGCTAGTATTTTATCATTGAACAAATAGAAAGCAATCACAGAGGGGGAAATCGCAAACTCCAGTGAGGAAGCGGGAATCCAGATATATCATTGAGTTAGGAACACTCTACCCTAAGGGACATAATATTAATGAAGCGATAGCAATACATCTTCTTGATGAATAGATATGTTACTGTATGTTGAGTCAACTGCTTTTATTATTATTGTGTCTTCAGGTATCAATGCCTTTTTACTATGTTTTACTTGTTGTGTTATCCATCTTTCAGCACTTCAACAGTCTATCCGTTCTTTCATTTTACAGGAGGAAAGGAAGATGGATGGAATCGATAGAACTGGTCCCTACCCTTTTCTTCGTGGCATCATTCTCCTGATATGGCAGAATGCCACAGATAGGACTTTGCTCTTCATTTCTCTTGAAATATTTTCCTTTTATGTTATACATTTTGTACACTATATTTACACACTGTCACTTTGGTTTTCCATGCCTCAAGTCACACAGTTATCTGATAATTATTTCTTACCCACTAGGGGTGCGCATCTAGATTGGTTCCTGCCTTTATTCTTGTATAACTCAGCCACTAGGGAAATGCATTTGATTGTATGCAGCTCTAGTCCCTGATAGACTCACCCACTAGGGAGACATACCTGACCAAGTTACTGCTCTGGTCCTGTAGGAATGTTGTATTATGCAATCTACTTTCAGACACTGCCCGGATTTCACCTGGATTGTTTCTAGCTCTCACAAGGGGATCTACTCAGCGCATACAATGTGTCTTATTTTGTTCTGACTGGTTCCCCTATAACATGAGACACTACAAGATAGCGACTGTAATCGATTGAACCTTATGGTTTACAATCAGGAACCTGCTTTAACCCTTTACACAGGTTTATAGGAGTGTCCTACTTTATAACGGATGTCATTATACAGTATGTTGAGATTACATGCTGCATTGTGTATGATAATGTTGTTTAATATGCAAGTTACCCGTGACTTAACACGTTACAAGATGGCAACCATATTATCTGGATATTATCATGAGCCAAACTCAATACCATGTCCTTTCTCAGTTTCCAAAGCTGTGTTATGTAATGAGGATTTCAATATCGTGCACTTTGTGCGATCAAGCCGCAAGTCGAAACGCGTCACGTTCATTTATTATGATGGAATAAATAAATAAAAATTCCTGATACTGTCTGTGGTCTCTGAGAGCGCGAGTGATTGTCTTCGTGTTGGAATTAGGATTATCGGATGCTCAGCCGACTCTTGCGCCACCTCTCATGGGACTTAGGCTTCCAGCAGGAGCTCTTCTTCTTGTGTGTATAAAAATTTATATGAACAGCCTCCTGGATTCTTGGGCGCTGATGAAGGCAGATGAAAGTGCCGAAATGCATTCGCCATTACAGGAATAAAATTTGCTTCCAAAAAATGTTCCCCGGTGGGGTCTCTACTCATTTCTTTTGACAGGAGGTTTTGTGGCATATTTTCGTGTCAGCCGGAGACACGCATAGACCCCCGCCTTGAAAAGTTGGCCCTGACATCACTGGCTTTAGCTGCGACCGCGGCTGTTTGTGCGTCCAAGGGTTTGGAAGGACAGGGCCCGCCATGGAGGGTGGGGAAATTTAGAAGGCAGTAATGCAGTTATTCAACTGTGTGTTGGGCGGCATGTAGCCAACTGTTGCCCTTGCTTGACACTCTAACCCGGATTCCAAGGCTGAGGCGGTTCGGGACCCAAGGAAGCGTTTGTTCCCATAACAAGCAGGAAAATTTGGCTGTTTTAATATGCACGGACTATTCTGCTTAAAACCCGCAACAAAAACTGAATTCCCCATGCAACACCTACCTGGACTGAAGTTGATGCATTCTGGGTGTGGCAGTCCACAAACACACCGTGAACTGTCAATAGGTGTGCAGATACTCACGTGTGACCTTGACCAATCAAAGGGCAGCAGGATTTAAACTCGTGATGTGAACAGCCTCCTGAATTCTTGGGCGCTGATGAAGGCAGATGAAAGTGCCGAAATGCATTCGCCATTACAGGAATAAAATTTGCTTCCAAAAAATGTTCCCGGGTGTAGTCTCTACTCATTTCTTTTGAAAGGAGGTTTTGTGGCATATATATATATATATATATATGTGGCATATATATATATATATATGTGTGGCATATATATATATATATATATATATATATATATATATATATATATATATATACATATGCCACAAAATCAAGGTTGCTGCAACACACCACCTTTCGTCTCCTTGGTAAGCAGACAGGGACCCAGTATCAGTGCAAAAACTTCCGTTTATTCTTCGTCGGCCATTGCACGTTTCACCACCTCAGTGGCTTGATCACATGACAACGCTAGTTGGATTCTGGACCAATTATAAAGCTGCACTATTTTGCACGTGACTAAGGTGAATAGTAGACATAAACAAAACATTTTGGTGCCTATATATCAGTAAATACTTTGTAAACATTTGATGTATTAATGTAAAGCGTTGAAAGGTAACATGATTCAGCTAAATTCACTTTCATGATTCTTACATAAAGCCCAAAAAAATCTCAAAATTCAACTTAATATCTATTTACAAATACAAAAATAGATTTAAATCTTTATAAATATATCAAATCTCCATCGGTATGGGGAGCTTTAAATATATCAGATCAATGAAATTGATACATAGGCCCTATGAAGAATCAGTGGATCTAACTGCTATAAAACATTTCATATATGATATAATAACTGCATAAATGCATTATTTCAACGCTAAATTCATTTTTGATGATGGCAATAATAACCACCTAAGTTTTGTCATGTAATTAAACAAAAAACCCATTACCCGTGAAATAAAGTGCATTTAGAGTGAAACGTCTAAAATGTTAAAATTTGAAAATGATCATCAATATAGAGAAAGAGCAGCTCATATAAATAGTTTCATTTGATTATAATTACACAAGGTCAGTACATAAATTCGTATATTAGTTGATGGAAAGCATATCTAATTATTGTCAGAAGGCAAAACACAGAGAAGGATTAACAGGTTCAAATCTAAATGGGGTATTTTAAGTTCATAAACAAGTGTGCAGGTCTTCCGTATTGTTAAGGCCTCCAGGATTCTTACTATTAAAGTTAAGTATGTACCGTGTCTCCAATTTCCTCATTGCCTGTTCTCTGTCGCCACCCTTTTTGGTTTTGGGGATGGTGTCAATGACATAATACGTGAAGTTGTTTAAATTATTGTCATGGACTTCGCGTTTTTGATGGCCCGTATGTGCTGCAACACTCTTTTGCTCGCCGGCAATTTCGTGCTGCCCACATATCTTAGGGGACAGCTAAATTCTAAGACGTAAATAGCATATTCCGTCTTACAGTGTAGGGGTTTGGAGATTTTAATCTCTTTATTGCTGAAAGCGGTACAATAACTTTTTTTATTTATTCCATATTGGCACGCCTTACAGGACCTGCATTTGGTAAAGCCATTAGTTTTTGTAGGCCAATCGATTGATGATGAATTTCAGGGTTACTAGAGACCAAGTCCCCATACATTGATGGCGCTCTTCTAAAGGTTATGCTAGGTCTAACTGGCATCTCAGCTCCTATTATCGGATCACTTCTTACTAGCGCCCAATTCCTGTTTATGATTTTAGATATCTCTTTTTCCTGTGAGCTAAAAGGTATTATTAGCCTCACAGTGTCAGGGTTACCAACGGTCATATCAATAGGTTCTCTGACCTTTTTTGGGACCAATAAAGTGTTTCTATCTAATTTCTGCGTTTTATCTATGGCTGATTGTTGATTTTAAGAGGATATCCTCTAGCTAAAAATCTTTGTTTACAGCCAAGTTGAGCCTCAACTAAATCCGCAGGGTTACTGCAGATTCGTTTGATGCGCAGCATCTCCCCTTAGGGGATGCTGCTTATCAGATGACGAGGATGGAAGCTCGTAAAATGCAGAATAGAATTCCCAGCTGTTTCCTTTCTGAATAACTTGGTCTCTAGTTGGTTGTTTATCACCTGTATTTAAATGTCCAAGAAATTAATCTGAGATGGGCTAATAGTAGAAGTAAAATGTAGGTTAAAACAGTTTTGATTCAGACCATCTACCCATATTTTGGCTTCTTCCTCAGTTCCATCCCACACAAAAAATAAATCATCAATGTATCTGTAATACATCCTGACATGATCATCGTACTGTTTACTGTGAGTGCCTTTGAGGACCAGCTCCTCCCACCAGCCCATGAAGATGCAGGCGTAGCTAGGGGAGAAGCTGGCCCCCATTGCCACCCCTCGCATTTGCTGATAGTACATTTGGTTAAACAAAAAGATGTTATTGTTAAGACAAAATGTAACCATGTCTAAAAGCATAATATCATGTTGAGGGCAAGTAGCATTTCTTTTGTTCAAAAAGTATTCCAAGGCACGCAGACCATCCCTATGGTCTATGCAGGTGTATAAAGAGGATACATCCAATGTTAAAAGATGATAATTAGGTCCCCATTCACAGTCTTTAATTTTATTTTAAAAGTCACTCGTGTCTCTTAGGTATGAGGCAAGTCCCATCACACTTTCTTGCAAGAAAAAATCTATATATCGTGAAGTATTTTCAAGCAGGCTCTTTCTTGCTAAAATTATCGGTCGCCCTGGCGGTTTTGATGCATCCTTATGAATTTTTGGTATAAAATAGATGTTAGGGATGATCGGATGGTCATTTCTCATGAATTTATATTCATCCAGGGATATAAGCCCAGTGCTTTTCCAAGCTATAAATTTCATATAAAAGGAATTTGCTGTTTCTTTGGTATCTGAAGCACTGCTTAGCCTGTAACACATTCTATCATTTAATTGTGATTGGGCTTTATTGATATATTCTTTCCTTGACCATAGCACCACGTTGCCCCCTTTGTATGAGTTCCTCACAATTATGTCATTGTCCTTTTTGAGCTTGGCAATCAGATTATGATATTGTCTATTTCTGTGTGACATTTTCTTCTTAGTAACACAAGTCCTGTAATTAAATTTTTTGATTTCTTCAGTAACTTGTTCATTGAAAATGTCAATGCCATCTCTCAAAAGTATAGGATTAAATTTAGACTTCACTTTAAAGGGAGTATTCTGTTTGGCTACATTGATGTTACTTGCCGATTGACTAAGATCTGTGATGGTAGGTTTCATTGCGTAGATCATTAAGTACAGTGCATAGGGTTGCTTCCAAATTTTGTGAGGGAGTGTTTTCTGTTGTTGTTGGATTTAAGTCTTGTGACATAACAGCCTCAGGAGCATTTTTGGATTTGTTCATGGAGTGGAATTTGCGCAATTTCAACTTTCTAATGAACTGGTAGATGTCCATTCTTGTGTTAGCATAGTCGAAGTTTGATTCATTGCAGAAAGACAGTCCTAACGACAGAATTTGAGTTTCCGCTTTACTTAAAACTTGTTCCGTTAGGTTGATGACAGTTTTTCTTTTTCGTTTTGGTCGTTCTCAGGGCTTTTGGGGTTTATCGACGATTCCACCACCCCCTGCCGCGTTTCTTGCTGTTGCCTTTGGAAGTCCCGGCGTTTGTGGGCTTTGCGGCGCTGGCCCCGCTTGTAGTTTCATTTTTGTCAACTTGATTTTGCCGGTTCCTCGGCCTTAGCGTTGCCAAGCGTTCTTCCACAAAAAAATTCATTTCTTCACCAGGAGAGGGAGTCGCATTCGTTTTTGCTGAAGACGTTGTATTATTTTCACCGTCTGTATCACTTTCAACAGTGGAAATAAATATTCCCAACACACTGTTCAAAAGCCGTTGCTCCTCTATGTTACGGGTGCTTTCTCGGCGCGCGGTGAGACGCGCAATCTTATTCCAACACGCAGGTCCTCTGTTAGCAGAACCACTTTCAAACGAGTGCACCCAAGAGCCATCCAGGGGGTTAAGGCAGAATCAAGGTTTATTTTGCGCTTCTGCAAAAGGTTGACAAGCGCGTTTCAGCGTTCCCGCCTTCGTCAGTGTCAACAACAACTTTACTCATAAGTGTTTAAATAAACAGGGTTTCAAATTCATAAACATAGAAAGTGTCATGTGCAGCTAAATAAAAATAAACAATGGACTTGACCATGGTGGCCATCTTATAGTGGATCATATAATTTCAGAACCAGTATATATGTTACTTCACATCCTAATTCCAATTCGTATTTTGTAAACAAATTAAACAAGGGACGCATTTAACATGAGGTGCCCAAACCTCATGTATTGCAAAACTGGATAGATAACACTAACGCTTGCTCCAGACGCATGATGGAAATCTTGATTGAAAATGCATGGGAGGAACACGGCGAAATAAACAAACAAATCGACAACATTAAGGCAGACCTAGGCAAAGAACTAGATCGGAAGGAGATTGAACCAATACTAAAAAATATGGAGAAAAGACTTAAGAAATACGAAAAAGAGATCATACAAAGGAAACAACGAAAATTTGCACGTGATGAGAGGGATTATGCCGCAGGCCGTATCCTAAAATTCGCAAGAAAATATGATAAACCACGCACAGACATGCTAAAAGAACAAGCACTGACC